>NC_081345.1:33328357-33590840 GCF_029784015.1 Lycium ferocissimum | reverse complement strand
CTTTCTTCTCCTTTTAAATCTTTTTTCAGAGAGTGGGTTTTGGGAAAAATTTTGATTTTTAAATTGGATTAGATTAACTTAATATTATAAGATTAAAATTTATATATTTGAAAATTATATGAAAAGCACTATAAGTTGTCACTTTTTCTTTTTATTAAAAAAAAAAGTTAGCACTTTTCTCATACCAATTTGGTGAAAAAGTACATCTTTAAATGTTGGTCAAAGTTCGTACGCTTTGAATGCCGAGAAGAGTGAAAAAAGTATCGCGCTAAATTGAGAAAAAGAAAATTTATTACGTGTAATATTTTTATTGAATAAAATTAAACCTCCTACCCACTCTACCTGCTCCCCACCCTTCCCGCTTCCCCGAGGACCTTTCTCTTTGTTATTCTCGCTCAGGTGACTCCATTCTGTGACCCAAACCCATTAAACCCCCATCAAAACAAGCAGAGGCGGATCATGATTCGAAGGTTGCACGTGTCACTATTTTATGTGCACAGTATACCTAACATTAGCTATAAAGATTTTTTTTTGTGTTTCTCACTCGGTATTCGCTACCCGCATTGGGGCCTAATTATATCCGGATTTGTGCCATGTGCAAGACTGTCAGTGAAGCTTTTCCTTACGAAGAACATTTTGCCAATTATTTTCGAATCAAAGAGGCTTACGATTAAAGGAGGAACAACTTGACACTTTGTTAATCCTTTGATAGTTAGATACAAAGACTGAATAGGAAGGATGTGACGGTTCAGTTAGTTTTTGGTTAATTCAATGGGTCTTTCATTCACAAATAGGCAAATAAGTTTAATTTTAGTTTAGTCCTTTTAACACTTTATTAAAGTTATATTCTAGAATAAAATTGCAATAAAGAGCGGCTCCAATTTGAAAATTTGCATAAAGAGTAGCTTAATTACTACATATTCTTTGTTTGACTAGATTAATTTACTTTTATTGCTCTTGGGTTAATCTTTTCATCATAATTGTCGAGTTATATGACAATTATTTCAAAGCAAAAACCTTCAAACTCTTGACCTTTGAGAATCAGCTCAAAATATTTATCAATCAAGCCATTTATTTTTTGTTGCAAAAGTTAATAAAATATATAAATTATTTTTGTATCATTAAAAAGAATGAAATATACGTTAACTAAAATCAAGTTAAATTACTTTAAAGGCTCATGGGCACAAGGAAGAGAATGAAGGATGATTATGACATAGAACATCCTATTATTAAGAAGAACAAGGGGATGATGGGAGATGATGGGGTGAGGGATACATAGCTGGGAGTTCTTTCTAAAAATTTCTACATGTGGGACCCAAGAATCTTAATTAAAGGGTCCCACATGATTGTGTATATGTAAATAAATTGTACAGTTTATGTTAATATTATATTTTTTGGTATTATTTTTTAATGATGATTAGTTGTCTTAGTCTTTATTATTGTTTATTAATAACTCGTGTGACATCCTAAATTAATTATGAAAAAGATCTCAACATATTCGAAATAAAGTAATGCCTTAACTAAATAATAAAATGCTTAAATCAAAACCTTATAAAATAACACTTAAACCTAACGATAACAAGTTTCCAAACAAACTTAATAACACTTAAACCTAACGGTAACAAATTTCCAAACAAAACTTACTTCGGGAGCACTTTAGAATCCCTAAAACAACGATCCAAAAGTTTAGGTATACTTGATGTATTGAGCCTACAATATTGTTTACAAAAATAAAATAAAAAAAAATCAGGTTCTATATAAAATATTTATATTTCAGAGTTTTGAAACACAACTAATCTTTAGTCAAAGCATAAAAAAAACATGAATTTCAAAACTTTGAAATTATACAGAAATCACAGGGAAAATAAAATTAACCCCTATTGCGCTCAAAATTAGTGCACAATAGGAATTAACTGTGACCATCACAGTTAAGTCCTATTGCGCACTAATTTTGTGTACAAAATGTACATTTGTATTTTTTTTTTTTGTGGGTTTTTTTGGATCAAAATCTCACTTTAGGGATCATTTAAGTTGCGGACTCAAATTAATCCCTAGTTGATTGAGCAAATATGGGCTTCGAGCATTATTTGAGTACTTAACGAGACAACTTTTATCCTTTTTTGAATTTATGTATTTGTTTTTGTAAAACAAGCAAGAAACATGTAAGTTTTCTTAAGTTTAATACAGTTACCAAATTTTTACCATAATTTTATTCATAACTTGATAGTATATTATTGCAAATTTTAATACTACTAATTATTTTATAATTTGATCTATGACTCAAACTTTAAACATTTTTTTTTCTGGTTATAACATAACTTGAAGTAAAAAGCAAGTTATTTCAAAGTTATAAATTGATTTAACAATATTTCAACTTCCAAGGGAAATACCAAATGATTTTTCTTCAATTTTCCTCCGTAACTTGAAATACCCAAATGCCTATATCAAAAACAAAATCTGTGTAGCTACCAGCTCATCAACCCCAATCCTAAGATGAATTATAAACTAGAATGGATTTAGTCTTGCGGTCTCTCAAGACTCTTAACAAAATTAAATTCTTCCTATGGCTTTGCTCGCACAGCAAGCTTCCTACACCATCATCATAATTCATAGAGGTATCGATATTGACCCCATCTGCCCCATATGTTACTCTGCAGAAGAGTTTTTGTAATAGTCGTTACGATACATAGTAAGCTCCTTATTAACCTATAAAAATAAAAAATAAAAAAAAAGGAACTAAAATGAAACAAACTCACAAAATCAAACAGATATCAGAATCGAAACTGCAGTAAACACACTTGACTCTTGCAAAACAATCAAATATAGCCGCCATTCACATGAATAATCTGTCCATTAACCCATTCAGCAGCATCACCAGCCAAAAACGCAACCACCGGCGCAACATCCTCCGTTTGTCCAAGCCTTCCATGTGGACACCCATCAATTGCCCTCTTTATCATCTCCTCCGTATTCCCTTCGTAAAGCAGCTCCGTCGCTACGGCTCCCGGCGCCACACAATTCGCCGTTATCCCTGTCCCTTTGAGTTCCTTCGCCAGTATCTTCACCATTGCTTCCACTGCCGCCTTTGACGCCGTGTACGCCCCGTACCCAGGGTTAAACGCTGCAGATAACGTCGTCGTTAAGCATATAATCCTCCCACCTCCCCCACCGACGCGCTTGATTCTCTTAGCGCCTTCTTTGCAGCATATGAAGGCTCCGCGCGTTCACATCGAACGTGCGATCGAAATCCTCTAGGGTTGTGTTTAGGAGTGACGGGCATTTTGGGACGAGTACGCCTGCGGAGTTGACCAGGATGTTGACCGGAGATTGGAAGGTTGTTTCTGCAGCGTCGAAGAGGGATTTGACTTGATCCGGATCGGAGACATTGGCTTTGACGGCGATGGCACGTGTGGAATTGGAAGTGGAGGTGGAATTGATTTGGGATACGACGTCGTTGGCTTGAGTGGAGTTGGAACAATAGTTGATGACGAGTTTAGCGCCGAGAGAGGCCAAGTGGAGGGCAATTGCTCTGCCGATTCCGCGGGAAGAGCCTGTAACAATGGCTACACGGTCTTGGAGTGGGAGGTTTTGGCCTTGGGTTGATTGGGCGACGTTTCCTTCCGCCATGACCGAAGAAAAGCACTGAAATTGCTAAGGAAAAGGGGAAAGAGTAAATCGGATTTTTTTATGGATGAGACAGAAGAATTCTGGTGCGTTCTAATTGTGTGATGATAAATCTCTACTTCTACTTATTACTATATTGCTAAGGGGAAACAACTCAAGTTTCTTTGCCAAATGTAATACGCAGTACTGCACGGGAAAGAAGTTTCAAAGAACCAACAGTGCAAGAAACTAGCCTCCGTAGACTAAAACGAACATTGCTATGATTTATTGTACAAATAGTATCTAAAATTGTACTGTATAGTGTGGTCCATTTTGGTTGGCTTTTGCCTCTAGACCAATTTAAGTAGCTACTAAACACGTGTAGCTTCATTTTTTTTTCCCCGGAAAATTCTAGCCGTTAATTTGGAAACAACTGAAGTTTCTTTGCCAAATGTAATACCCAGTACTGCACAGGAAAGAAGTTTCAAAGAACCAACCGTGCAAGAAACTAGCCTCCGTAGAATAAACCAACCGTACGATTTCTAATTAGTCCATGTGGTTGCTTTTTCCAACTTTAGAAACGAGAGTTTGTGGAGTTTGTCATGGACAAATAAGGGCAAAACTGAAATTAAGCATTTTTTCATGATTAACAATGTCGTACTCTTTGCTTTACATTTCTTTTAATTCCTGTTTTATTCCTCTTAGCGTGGGATCAATATAGAAATGGGAGTTTATGGAGTTTGTCATGAACAAATAAGGGCAAAAGTAGAATTAAGCATTTCCTCATGCTTAACAATGTCGTACTCTTTGATTTACATTTCTTTTAATTCCTATTTTATCCCCCTTAGTGTGGGACCAACTTTCCTTTTAGGATTTTTATTAAGTCTTTTTTTTTAATCTTTTTTAAAAAGGAATCTGATTATGTGATACAATTTTTAGAAAATAGAATGCAAATACTCTTATAACTAAATTTTACATGTAATTGTATATGTCAATTACTTTTTAAATTACAAATATCTAAAGAAGAGAATAATTTAATTAAAAATAAAATTTTTGTTTAATGATAATTATTCTTCAAAAGAAAGTTGATTTCAAATTTAGAATAACACAGGGGAACCAGATTAAAATATTTAGTTAGGAGGAAAGACTTTTGCGAATTATAATTTGATCGCAATAATTCTAATTTACTATTTCATTCTCACATAATCAGAGACTCAACAATGATACTTACCATATCAAGTGCAAATTCTATAAATAATCCTTTTTAAAATGTATTCTTTAGAATATAATAAGTTAATGATGATAAAATGAACTTTAAAGTCCATACTAGAAAGAATAAACTATTTGAAAGTATCTTACAAGAAAATTAATACTCCCTCCGATTCAAAAAGGGTGTCCGCTTATCCTTTATTTTTTGGTTAAAAAATTAATAAAACTACCAAATCAGGAAGAATTAATCTTATTTTTTCAAATTTGTCCTTATTAAGTGTTAAGTGACCAAAGGAGGATGAACACAACATTGACAAACTGTACAAAAAGTTTTATGAGTCGTGCATTAAATTTGGACTTATTTCAATTGTACTTGGTTTCTTTCATTTTTTTTCCAGTTATGGGTCCATTTCATTTAACAACCAGTTGTGGGTCCACTTCATTTAACAAGTACTACTACTTGGTTTGCCACCTATTCTCTGTACATGTGTATTGCACTTTTACGTTATCATATTTTTTTACCTGTACACTTCATTTTATTACTCTATTATACAAAGTACATGAAATTGTACTATGAGCTGGGACTAACATGTGTACATTTCAGAAGTTTAACATTAACTCTACCTCTTGTGTGTTTAGTTTTTAAGTGCGTGTACGGTGTCTCAATTGTCCTTTCATTTCCTTCATTTGGTATATAGTCCCTCTGTCTCAATTTAAGTGTCTAAGTTTGCCTAGACACAGAGTTTATGAAATAAAGATAGACTTTTGAATCTTGTGGTTCTAAATTAAAAATGTGTATAATTTAATAAAATATCCTTTGAATCTTGTGATTATAAACTTGACATGTAGGATATTTAAATTGTCAACTTACTAAATATAAAAAAAGGCGGACATAACCAAAATAAGATAAATTTTAACAACAATTGAGAAATTAAGTGGAAAAATGAGAGGAAAAGAAATAAAATATGGAGACTCATTAAGGAGAATCGCGGTATCATTTATAAAATATACAAATCATAAAGACTAACTAAAATGACTAACCAAATTAATCATGTTGGATCCTGTGCATTGCACGGGCATAGTTTGCTAGTGTGTATATATATATATATATATATATATATATATATGTTTTTTTATTATATTAGAAACTTTCTTCTAGTACTTTATACTAGTTGTAAGTCTTTCTATATCTTCTCTTATACCTTTTAATTCCCACGTTATAGCAGAGATTGTCTCTTCGTTAATCTGACTTTGTAAGAGTCTATTGTTTATTAGTGATGATAATGTTTCGAATTTATTATTTCTAAATATGCACTTAAGGTTTTTTCTTTTTGTCTATATTTTCGTCTTTTTTCTCTATATCTCTATATAAATACCAATGATTGATAGCTATTTGTCTAACAAAGGGTAGTGTTCTCATACAATTAATATGGTCTAAATCGCTTTTGGTTCTTTGAGATCTTTCTAGATTTTATATATCCTAATAACGTATATTCTAATCCTGATATTATATCTATTAATTCTTGTAATCTTAACTGGTTTTCTTTGGTACTACTTAATTTAATATATTCTGGGTATAGGTTATTTAATTCTTGTTTGACTTTTAAATAATGATCTTGCATATATTAACCTAAAGGCATAAACTTTACTTTTTGTTTTAGCTGTCTAATATAGTCTTCAGTTCTAAATATCGCGTCGTTGGTAAAATGAATTTCCCAAAGGAGATTATTTCGAAAACTTAATGCTTTTGTATTATTATTCGATTCTTCTCTATAAATTTGTCTAAATAGTTAATGTGTTCGGTAAGGAACTTTCTTGAGCTTCTAAGGTTTACTAGTCTTTTTCGAGTAATGTAGATCATGCGATAGTGAAAACTTATATGTTTAGCAAACGGTGTTGTCTCGTAACTCTTGTCTAACGGTAGTACAGTGCTTGCTTTCTTCCTAGCGAGAAAAGGTCTTCTCATATAGTCTTAGATGAGTTTTAGGTTCCAAAAATCTTCTCGCTCATACCAATATTAAAGGGGTAGTAAATTTTTCAATAAGTTCTTTCAATAAGAAAAGTTCAAAGGACAAAACAGGAAATTAATGTTGTTTTCAAATAAATTATTTAACAATCCTATTCGGTACTTCCTCACTCTTATATTTCTTCTTATCATGTAGTTATAATTAATTTTCTGTCTATCTCCCAAAATTTTTAAGTAAAAAAATGAACAGTAAATTATTATTTTTTATCTTAATCTGGACTTTGTCCAGTCACGAATCTTGTTATACTGTTCATCTCTTTCTCTTAACCTTTGTTCTTAATAACTGTCTTCTTTAACACACCCGAAGTAACTTGACGTAACATCGTCCTTTATCATTTGGACATTAAAACGGCCTCTTTAAAACCTAGGAATTTACGGGTTAATCCATCGAGGTTATTAAGAAGTTAAGAGAATAACCATATACTAAGAATAACAAATTCATGATGACAAGGAAGTAATTATTTTAATATAATATTCATACAATTACAAAATAATTTACATAAAAGGGAGATTAGTACAGAAAATATAGTAAATAAACTTACATGGTTTGAAGAAGAAGAGAGGTTTCCCTTTCGGGAACCCCAAAACTACTTCACACTAGGGGGTAGGTATTAAAAACTTAATACTATTTTACAATAGGAGTTTATATTACACATGTTTTTAGGGCGAGGATTGGAAGCGTTTGATGAAAGAGGAGGGAATATGGACGTTTTAGAGAAGTGGTTGGTGCTTTCTTGTTAGCACCATATTCCCCTCCTTCTTCATCAAACGCTCCAATCCCTTGCTCACCAAAACTCAGAATATAAACCCTATCGTAAAATAATATTAAGTTTAATACCTACCCCAGCTATTAAATGATTTTTGCGTGGTTCCCCCGAAAGTGGAAACCTCTCCTTCTTCAAACCATGTAAGTTTATTTACTATGTTTTCTGTACTAATCTCCCTTTTATGTAAATTATTTTGTGATTGTATAAATATTATGTTTAAATACTTACTTCCTTGTCATCATGAATTTGTTATTCTTAATATATGGCTATTATTCTCTTAACTTCTTAATAGCCTCGATGGATTAACTCCGTAAATTCCTAGTTTTAAAGAGCCGTTTTAATGTCCAAATGATAAAGCCGACGACGTTGTACGGGCATGGATGAAGAAGACGGAGTTATTAAGAACAAAGGTTAAGAGAAAGAGATGAGCTTACTTAACAAGATAACGTGACCCGGGACAAAGTCATTAAGATTAAAAAAAAAAAAAACTGTTCATTTTTTTCTTGTTCATTTAAAAAAAAAAACAAAAATTTTGGGAGATAGACAGAAAATTTTTGGGAATTTGGAGCCACCTAATATCGTCATCCACACACTAGCATGCAAGATATGATTATGAATTAAGTATTTGTTACTCATATTCTTTTTGCTTTGTTTTGTTTTGGTCAACAATGAAATTTTGTGTGTTGTTCATTAGTGCTGAATATTGTAGCTTTTAGTGTTTGCAGAGCTGTTCCATTATTCTTTTCAACCGAGTAGCCAAACTGCAAGAATGATACAGTGCAAGCTGATTTTGGTGGTCCATTCTTTTAATCTTTTAAGATATATAATACCACGAATGAGAAAAGGAGTCATCGGCCTTTCCATTCGATTGCTCCATTATGGTATGCAGTTCTTTTTCCGTACTATTCTTTCCTTTGGGATGGAATGCTACAAGTGTGAACGCCTTTTGGTATCTTTTTTCTTTTTTGGTAAATAACTTGCATTATTACCAAAAGTGAGAAGTTCAGCACAACGGAGCTACCCTACTGGACATCAAGTCCCAATAGTCATCTTAGCCATAGTTACACGAGAAAGCTCAGCAAACATAAAACAACAAATACTCTACTACACTGATCAGCCCAAGACTCATAACTACAATGGATAAAAAGCCTTTTGGTTTCTTGTGCATTGCACAATAGCAATATACTTTGACTGAGAAAAATATATATATTTTTTTTAAAAAAAATTTGAAGTTGTCTACCATTAATAAATGCTCCATCTAAAAGCTGTTGAAACCGTTGTATGTTCTTTAGTTCTTGATATTCTTTTTTTACAGGATTCTGGACAGTAGCGGTTGCTTATCTTATATTGGACTTATGCTTGAAAGAGTAATAGACAACGCTTAAAAAATCAGCTTGGATTTAGCAGATCAGACATAGATGATTTAATGACTTAGAAAGCCATTTGACTTCTACACTATTGAGTAGGAGTTGTGCTTTAATTGATATGCTCGCTTTTCCTAAGGACTGTGTTAGATCAGGTAAAGATTCACTGAGAATTTTTTTGAGGAGAATTATCAATGTAATTTTTTTTTTTGAGAAGTGTGGGATGTTATCGATGTGGTTGTGCCACTCTACGTATATATACATTTATTTACAGATATCTATATCTACACTAAGAATTTTAGCTGAAGCGTAGCGGATGGCGTGACCTCGTATCATACAAGCTAGATCCGTCCCTGATTAAACAAGCACCCTTTTCATTTCAAACCTAATTAGATTTTGGTATTCTGCAACATTACGCGTGGAAGACAAAAAAAAGAAAAAGGAGCATTTTGGGCGTTATTAAATTTACTACTGATATTCATAGGAATAATAAATTGCCCAATTAGTTGGAGCGTATATTCAACTTATTCGAACAACCTTAATTTGATGTATTTTTCCTTGTTATTATTAGAAGTCTTTCATGGTCTCTATTTGTACTTGGACTTGGCATATAATCATGCATGTGTATAGCCTGTTTGGTCAAGCTTCTAAAAATAACTTATTTTAAAAAATCTTCTTTTTTTTTTTAAAAGATTTTTAAAAAGATTTCTTTTTTAAAAAAGTACTTTTGGTTAAAAACAGTTTGTGTTTGACCAATTAATTTTAATAAGTACTTTTGAGCTGCAATTAATGTTTGGCCAAGCTTTTAAAAAGTGCTTCTAAGTGTATTTAGGCTAAAAATTTATTTTTTTTATTTTCCGAAAAAGCTTCGTTACTTCCAAAAGACTTATTTTTTAAAAACTGGCTAAACACCTCACTTTTTTTACAATAAGCACTTATGAAAAAATAAGATTTTTCTGGGAAATAAACTTAACCAAACAGGCTAGTAATCTCAAAGACAACTAAAACTATCAAAAACCATCTCTCTCCTCCTCTGTTTCGAAAAATTTGCCATAAAATTATTTCATCTCTTGATAATATATATTATTTGCAGATTAATATGTATTTTCATAATCATCTATTATTTTAACCAAAAAAAAAATTGAGAAAATTACACCCTACGATTAGAAAAGAACAATCTTATCAAAATTGACCCATTTCTTAAATCTTTCGGAAAATGACCCACTCCCTCCTCCTCTCTATCTCTCCACCCACTCCATCCTCCTTCCCCCTCTCTCTCTTCTTCGCTTCGCCGCCATCCCAACGACAGCGCCGATGTTGGGTGCACTTTCGGAGAGAGAAGGAGAATCCGAAGAAACTCTCTCTTTCTGCCTCTCTTTCATGAGTATGTCAAAAAGTTCATAGAGATTCCCATCTTTTATTTGATTTTTATTGCAGAATCTTATGTATTTTGATTCTTAATGGTTCTATTATTTTCTATTGCAAAAAGTAATTTAAGCGATCTTGGCGGTGGTGCAGTAGCAGGAAAAAATGGCATCAGATCCGAAAATTCATGCATTTGAGGAAGTCGCCAAGCATAACAAGACCAAAGATTGCTGGCTTATCATCCGTGGAAAGGTTACATCTTTTTCTTTTCATATAAATTTGATTTTAGTCATTCGGTGATCTTGTTTAGACCAATCATGATATTTAATTGTTTCTGCTTTTGTTATCTGGTCTTTGAATCTATTTGTTTTCTACAAGTTTTCTGGTGCTGGTGGAGCGCAGGTGACGACGGTGGGGTTTGCCGGAGGTGGTTGATGTTGGCGATGGAGAAATCGGAAGTGGCAGGGGTAGTGAAGGTATAATAGTGTATAATATTGTATATAGGTTATAATATTGTATATGAGTGTATATGGGTAGTATATGGGTGTATATAATTGTATATGGGTTAAAACTTTGCAACGTAAATTTTGAGCTTTTTTTTTTTTTTTTTGCAATTTAAGTGACCAAATGTATATTTATGAAATTCCCTCTCCCCCCCCCCCCCCCCCCCCCCTTTTTTTTTTTTTTTTGGGTTAACTTAACTTGAAATGGGGCAATTTATTTCAAGGCAAAATTTTGATTTTAACAAGATTTGAAATTTTAACTTGGAATACCCAAACACTTAGTGGTCGTTTGGTGCATGGCTAAAATTATCCCAGAATTATAATCTCAGGACTAATTTATCTCATATCTTGGGACTATTTTATACCATCTCCTAGATGGTATAAAATAGTCCCAAGATAAGTGGTATATCCCAACTTATATCATGGAATGTATTTTATACTTTATTTGGTACAAGGTATAAATTTATACCTTCTACCAAATATGATACAAAAAATTAGTCTTTGGGATATCCCAGCTTATACCATGCACCAAACGACCCCTTATATATAAAAAACAAAAACAAATAGATATTAATCGAAACGACAGATAGAACAAAACTCTGGCAAAAATGATCAGATGAAGCCGCCATTGACGCGAATGATCTGTCCATTAATCCATTCAGAACCATCGCCCGCCAAAAAGGCAACCACCGGCGCAATATCCTCTGTCTGTCCAAGTCTCCCATGTGGACAATCATTAATCACTCTATTTATCATCTCCTCCGTTTTCCCATCGTAAAACAATTCCGTCGCTATAGGTCCTGGCGCCACACAATTCGCGGTTATTCCTGTTCCTTTCAGTTCCTTCGCCAGTATCTTCACCATTGCTTCCACTGCCGCCTTTGACGCCGTGTATGCCCCGTACCCAGGCCTAAACGCTGCCGCTAACGACGTCGATAAGCATATAATCCTTCCCCCTCCTGGAAAAGATAATAAGAAATTAAAATTGGTTAGTTTTAATTCATGTGTAGTTAGAATTTATAATCAAATTTATATAGGAATAGATTTTTTTTTTTTTGTATTTTGAGTTAAAACAGGTTCATACTATTATAAGTAGGAAGGAGTGCTGAAAGCATTAAGTTTATGAATAAAATATTTTTCTTTCACCTCCGCGCTTGATTCTGTTAGCGCCTTCTTTGCAGCACACGAAAGCTCCACGTGCGTTGACGTCGAATGTCCGATCGAAATCCTCTAGTGTTGTGTTTAAGATTGACGGGTATTTTCCGTCGAGTACGCCTGCGGAGTTGACCACGATGTTGACCGGCGATTGGAAGGTTGACTCTGCAGCGTCGAAGAGGGATTTGACTTGATCTGGATCGGAGATGTTGGCTTTGACGGCGATGGCGCGTGGGGAATTGGAGGTGGAGTTGATTTGGGATACGACGTCGTTGGCTTGAGTGGAGTTGGAGGAATAGTTGATGACGAGTTTAGCGCCGAGAGAGGCTAAGTGAAGGGCTATTGCTTTGCCAATGCCTCGAGAAGAGCCTGTAACAATGGCTACACGGTCTTGGAGTGGCAAGTTTTTGTTTGCTTCCGACATGATTGAAGAAAAGCACTGAAATTGCTATAAAGAGGAAGAAGGATTTAGTGGATAGATAGTGAACTTTGCTGGAATTTATATATATATATGGAGTGAAAGAGAAAGCCACGGAAGCCATGGCGTTGCATTAAGGAAAGCTACGTCACTGCTCAAGTCACACTGTAATGTAATATTATACTAATAATAATAGGGCTCTTTACTTCTCTAGAAAGTCTATTGATGAACAAGACCACTCCGTCCTCATTTTCTGAAACAAACTACTAAAATATTATTTCTTCTTCTTCTACAGCTACTACTGATAAGTCAACATGTCTACTTGCATTTTTGAGGGCACTCTGATCATTATGGCGTACTTCTTTGCATTGTTTGCTTGCTTGACTGATTTGTTATCGACGATCCAAATGAACACCAGGAACCTTTCGCTTAAATGCCAAGAAATCTGCCATTTCTTGTTTTATAGCATGCTAAAGGAAAAATGATAGGAGTAGTAAAACTTTTGAAGTTAAAACCAAAATTTCCGTCCTTTACAACAGAATTTTCAGCTCACTTTGATCTCTCTTTTTCAATTTATTTTTGTAGGATTGTGTTAGTACTTAGTTGATTTTTTTTTTTTTTTCGGGAAATGTCTAAGCATGAAAATGATAGAGTAATACTTTATACTAGGAAGTGCTGTAAAATCAATCTATAGAGTTAGTACAATATATCAAAAGATGAAAGCAAGAAGAATAAAGAGAGTCATGAGAAGAGAGCATTTCTTATTTCTTTCAAGTATTTCTCAAGTGTCCCCAATGTGATATCCATTATCACTATTTACAGGATTGGTTGAGGGATACAAAGGGTTGCCATGAACATGTTAACCCATTTGGAATCATGGATCGAGATCATGGAGAGGTTGTTGAGGCGTGGGAGTAAATATCTACATCATGAAGAAAAGTAGTGTGAGTTAATTCTTTAGGAGTTGGACATCCACCGTAATATTCTAATAATTTTCACAACAGAAAGCATGTAATGTCTAAGCATGAAAATGAATTTTCAGCTCATGAGCTAAGATGTTCGGAAATCTAAACGCTCATGAAACTTTAGAGGTTTCTGAATGAGTGTATGGACTCCAGTCACTTAAGAAGCAAATGTAAAATGTTTCTACTATTAGACAAACCATCAAATATAGCTGTGTACTTATTCAACTTTGTTAAATGTAGAATTTCCAAAAGTAAGAGAATTGCAGAGCACACTAACCAAATTCGTAAGGAAGTGGTAGAAGAACATTAACTCAGCAGTACATAATAGAGCTATTGATGCAACAACAGTGAACCAGATAAACGTTTTCTTTCCTAGACGATGTGCACAGTGAAACTACAAAAGGAAGAAGAAACAAGGAAACATCAAGATCAAAATATACGCAAAGAACACAACAAGGAGGATTCAGGATTGGGCTATTAAGATGCCATCAGAAACCTTACCTCAGCATGATATTTCATGAGTAGAATATACTATTGGTCCATGTACCTAGTTGCCCCTTCCATTGGAGACTCAAATAATCTAGGCCAAACCCATCGTCGGACATACGCGTCGTCCACTTCTTTCACTAACACCCAAAGTGACCTTTGTTCAATTTAGACACCTCAAGTGCAAAGCAGCGATGTTTCATTTAGACGTTTTTCGCTGAGTTGAAAAATTGTGTGACCTTCACACAAAATAGGCGCGTGAAGAGCTTAATTTTACGATTTTTATTTTATTTTTTATGTCTTCTTCTTCCTTCTCTTTCATTCCAACACTTCCTCCACCATAAACCATCAACTTGCCACCGCAACACCATCGGATAAGTTTTTCGGATAACGGTGATAACAAATTGACAAACCCTTCCACTACAAATTAACAAATTGACACCACCACCGGTTGCATTTTTTTTTTCACCGTGCAATAAGTTCCTCATCAAACCCACTCCAAAAATCATTCAAACAACTTTGATTCTCAACCAAACTCCCGAATACATCATGAACAAGTTCTTAATGTTCTTAAGAACAATATTTAGCGCACCTAATTGATTTAATTATTCTCTCTTTCCGAGCTTCTAAGCTCCTTCCATGGAGGTCACATTTTTTTTTTCTTTTAAAACACAGCTTTCCCCACTGCAATTTTTTTCCCGAATGTAGCATATCTCCGTTGAAGAAGAAAGTCAAGCGCCATTGTTGAAGCTCAAAGCTTCCAATTTGAATTTTCGGGTTGCCTCCAAACGGGCTTCATTTTCAGTGGGTGATATCTCAAAAGAATCGGAACGTCGTGAGAGTTCGAATCCGAAATTTGGTTCTATTTGGTTGAGATTTGAGGAACTCGCCATTAACGTAACTTAAAGCTTCAAATTCGAAAATCAAATTTCCGAATTGGAGGACTGCAAAAACAAAAAAATAATGAATTGGGGGCTATAGATTAGTGCCAAATTTTGAATTATATGCTTTCAAAATGGATCAAAATCTAATGAAAACAAAAAAATAAAAATGGAGCCTTTAGAAGAAAAAAAATGGTGCGCGATAGTAGAGGTGTAGAAAGGGGGAAGGAGGGGTGGGGTGGGTGGGGGAGGGTTTAGAAAAGTAGGTAATTTATTTATTTATTTTGGTGAAAAATAATTTTTTCCTTTTCTTTTATCTTGTAATTGATTTTTAAATTATTATTTTACATCCAATTGCCACATGTCCTATTTTAATTAGTCACCCTGCCACGTCATTCGCGAGTGGATGACACTCATTTTGTAATTTTAGCTGATTGCAAAAAAAGTGTCTAAATGAAACATCGATTCTTACCTTTGAGGTGTCTAAATGGAACAAAGGTCAGTTGAGGTGTTCAAGTGAAAGAACTGGACGACCACAGGGGGCTGGCGATGGGTTTGGCCAATAATCTATTCTATTCCGAGTGTATTACATACATACTACATACATATACATATGTGTAGTATAGATGCATCTCAACATTTGCATTTCGCTAAATCCATAACAAATATGTACAAACAGAATACGTTTAACAACCCGGGGATGTAGCTCAGATGGTAGAGCGCTCGCTTAGCATGCGAGAGGTACGGGGATCGATACCCCGCATCTCCATATATATTTTTCAGTGCTTTTTTTTATGAATTTTTGCTTCAATGAGAAAACCATATATATTTTTCAGTGCTTGTTTTTTATGAATTTTTGCTTCAATGAGAAAATATATTGAATTTTTTTTTCCCTTGGCAAAATTTGTTATCCAAGTAAAACTCTCAAATTGCAAAAAGATCGAATAGATATCACTGAAGAGAAACAATCAAAGTTGCAAGTCAACCACAAGATAGAGTTATATATTGGAACGTATTACCTGGTTTATTTGAATTGATGGTGCAGTAAATCCACAAGCCAACTTCTCATCACCTTGAACGAAATTAGAAAAATCCAAATGTACTCAAACAAGATTAGACACTCGTGCTGATAACGCGTCGTAAAATCAACCTAAAAGAGTTAGTACGATATATCAAAAGATGAAAAAACAATAAAGAGATAAAGAGAGACAAGAGAAGGAGAGCTTTCTTAATTATCTAAATGTATTTTAGGTGTGTACAACATCATACTCAATGCCTCTGTTTATAGGGGAAGGGTGTCATAAACATGACATTTACCTTTAAGAAGGTAGAAAGATTATGGGGTTGTGGGACATTGAGCGACTAGTGGAGATGTGGGTTTAAACTACACATAATGGTGGAATAACACCTAGAAGTTATGGACATCCACATTTATAATATTTATAATAGATTACTTAGTTATCGTGTCTTTTTCTGTCTGTATGAGAATAAACATAAATAGAGAAAACATATGATTTCACTCTAATGGACAAATAAAATAGTCCTTTCTCTCAAATCTCTATATTGACGTAATGCTATTGGTCCATTTCTTTTCCAGCAACAAAAAACGATCTGCTTTTTCTGTTCTTTTGTGTTGTTTTTCGAAATACTGTCAAATAGACAAATTTACTTCAGAGTTTATTCTTGTACAGTGTGGCGAATTTAGTGCACAAGTTATGGGTTCATAATAATATAGTAATTTTTTTCCGGATCTATATTTATTAATAAAGTTTTTAAATATTTATTAATTTTAACTATAAATTGAGGTTTTATTATATATTACCTCGAAGACTAAGAAATTCATAAATTTCAAATCCTAGATACTCTTTGACCCTTGAGTACTGCTATTTTCGGACAAAGCTACAGTACTGTATAACAATCTGTTTGAGTCAAAATTCGTATTTTACCCAAATAGTTGAATTTGTTCTAAGGTTAACCACAGTCGGTAGTAATTTGATACAGATGTTAGAATTAACACATGCAAGTTATTTAAAGGTTAATAAAGAACAAGTAAATAAAAGGAAAAAGTAAACTTATGCCAATTGTAGATGAACAACAGTGATCGATTTCTCCGTTCCCCAGAATGAATAAGAACCTGATGATAAAAGAATAATGATAATGATAATAAGCAGAGAATAATCAATAATCGTCTATTTTTCAGTCAGTATTGGCTCTCCTGATATAAAAGTGAAAGTCCTATTTATAGGTATAGGATCCTATTTGGTGCTTTTCTCGTTGTGTGTATGTAATGGCAATCATTAATTGCTGAATTAATGATTGTCATTTAATTCCTTGATTACGGTACATTAGAAATTGTTCTGCTTCGCATTAACTCTATTTAATGCGCAATCAAGAGGGTCTTTGTAAGTTGTTTCCGTTGATATTCTCTTCGTTGGCTAAGTCTTTGATATCTGCTCCCTCTCCGTAAATGCTTTGCTCAGCATTACCATCAAATCTCTCTACGTCATTGTATAAACTGACACGTGTCGACTACATGTTGGTCCACGTGTTAGGTGCGATTTTTCACCTATAAAGATAGTCCCTCAATTTTTCGGATTCATCACAAGATGTTCCCGAGAAGTTGTCTTCCCGATTTTCGTCAACCTTCCCTAGATTAGACATTTGAATCTTCTTATCGTGGAAAGAAAACGTTGTAACTGACGTTAGAGCGTGGCCCATTGACGTGATGGGTACGTGGCATAACCCGCAGAAGTTGAAAAAACTCGCATTAAATGACGAAGTCAGACGTGGGGCACGTGGCCGTTACCGTGCCCTTCATTTTCTCGCCGTTTCCCAAGGTAATTGTCACACCCCAACCTTGGGGGTGTGGCGACCTTACCCGAGCGAAGGCGAGCGAACCAACTATGATATCTCGAACTCGCAACATGACTCATAGGCCGACAAGGCACCGAATAACAATTGTAAGAAGTATATCATGACAACCGCAGCGTAAAAGACCCAACAACACATATATATAGGGCCGGCAAGGCCACAACCAAAAAACAACTAGTCGTAGGCGGCATAAGGCCAAGCAAAATACCTGTACACTGACTGATAGTTTGTAAGCCTCTAAGAGTACTAATATGCATCAACTGGTCGGGACAGTGGCCCCGACGTACCCATAACCATACTCGTAATATATTTATACACATGCATGCATCCTATTTAATGAGCGCTCGACCGAACTACGGTATCCCTCGAGAATGAGGAGAACGGAGTGCGAACATCCTGTCGAGTAACTCGGTATCCTACTGAGAAAGGTACACTAATCCGTCTACTGAACTAGGCCACTAAGGGCGACCATAACCATGACAAGAATATAACTGTATGCTCGTAAAATCATTCCTCACTATGAAGGCATATATCATATCATATCATATAACAATAATAAATCCCACTGTGGGGTGAGCTCATCATCGAACATCATCTCTCGCCCAACCGATCGGTAACGCATGCACGGCCTACGTGCCTACCACGACCGCCTACAATACAACTCGGTAAAGAAAGAAATACATCTAGGTGCATAGCTACGTGCTTACCCGGCCGCTCACAACACGGCTCGGTAAAGAAAGAAACATGTCTAGGTGCACATATAAGTGCCTACCCGGCCGACTATAGCACGGCTCGGTAATGAAAATAAATACATATATATAAGTGCAATGCAAGACTGACCTTAGAAGAGATATCATAAAAAGAGTCGGAGTGACCTATCATCGTTACCCTCCGACTATCGTTAGTGTCGCTATGTTCTTTACCTTTCAATTCAAGAGACAACAACATGGAGAACATGTAAGATACTTGGTATGAGTTACACATGAAATAGAGTCCAACTCGTTCGGATAGTATATGATCAATCCAACTTTAGCGGAAACATTCCAATTTGGTGGCCAAAAGAGATATGGAAGCATGAAAGGCATTTGATGCAATCATATATGAAATAAAGGTTAGTCCATCACAAGGAAGCGTATTCATCTTATGTTTAGTGGAAACTTATATCTATGGAAGGTCCGTCATCTTTAAGTGATGGACAAGAAAGATAAGGATGCGGGAATACACTTTAATACAAGCTATTTCAAAGAAGAGGTAAGCTTCACCATTTCGGGATACGGTCGACTCAAGTTTTAGGATAACGGTTCAATCAATAACCAATGAAACATGGAAATATGGGCAGCACTTTAATATAAGTCATGTATGAAGTAGAGGGCTGCTCAAGTATAAGAACATGATCGACTTATGTTTTTACGGAATGAATATATCAATGAAACGTTTGTTGAGTTCTAGTCATGCCACAAACGAGAAGAGAAAGCCCTACATACCTCGTGTTGCCAATACGATCCAACAATGAACTCGTCGTAACTAGTATGCCAATCCTATAGCAAGGTGTACATGAGTAAACTTAGATGCTAGTATATCGCGTATATCAAAAGATAAATCGATTACAAAATGAAACGGGCAGCATTTCCTCTATTCTTTAACGACCACAACTCAATCAACAAAACCAACAACAACAACAAAAACAACAACAATAACCTCATATAAGCCTCTTTAAACTCAAAACGTCAACTTCCAAAGATATACATCAAACAGCCCAATATACACTTTGTATACGATATCTTTATATACTTTCTTCTTCCAAATTCAAGAACAACAACATAACAACATCAACCCCCACTTATATTTTAGAAAATCCAGCCACAATAACTCGAGATCATATTCCAAATCAGTCCACAAAACTAACAAGAGCTCTAGCATTTATCCTAACTTCTCTTCCACAATTTCTTTATCAAACAAGTTGACTAAAGACTAAACTAACTCAAGAACATAGAGAAAAGATATAATCTTACCTCAATCACACAAGAACAACCTTGATCTTAGGATACTTCACCAAGAAGAAAAGCTTCAACTTCAACACAAAGCAATCCCGAACTTGCTTTTAAAGATCTTGAAGTATTTTTGTATAAATAAAAAAAATAAAAAAAATAAAAAAAATAAAAAAAAAAACCCCTATAATTGCTGCTGCACTTCGTTGAATATAGAAAGATGGAAAAAAAAATTGTTGTACTTCATCAAACTTGAAAGATGGAGAAAGTTATATGGAGCTCTTCGTTGAAATTTGGAAGAATGGAGAAAATGATACTTGCTAGTACTTTTATATTAATTTAATAGCTTAGGTGATGGAGTACTTTTTCTTCATAAGTACTTATCCACTACTTATATTATTAATATAGTCTAGTAAATATTTTCTCGTAAAAAGACATTATCACATGACCACACATGGAGCAAAGATAAAGAATTAAATATTTTATCCTTTCTCAAGGTCCTATTATTAAAATATTAACAAATCATGAGATTTTAAAAAAAAAAAAAAATATATACACTAATATTTCATAAAAAGTAAAATATTTACAAAACATATTTCATCAAGTTCTATTTTTTTTTTCCAACCCAAAGAACAAATTTTTTGTACTATTATTTCTAAAATCGGCAAAAAGATAACCTCCTTTTCTTAAGAGAAAATAATTTCTATCTTTACAATAAGGAAAATTCCATTTATAGATTAACTTCCTCATATCATGTGTATAATTCAAAGCATATACAAAAGTAGTAGCAAATTTTAACTATATAAAATCATATTTATCATTTTTTCACAAAAAGGGGTTTCAATTAACAGAAAATACATTATCAAGGCTATATATAATAGTTTAAAACCAAATCGAAACTTATGGGTCTTATATCTACAACCTCATGTACAACGTTAATCCTCTGAATCCACACTGATCAACTCGTGACACATCTTAACGTAAGCGTACGGGATGTAACATCCTTCCCTCCTTAAGAACATTCGTCCTCGAATGTTAGGGATATTCTAACTCTCGGGATTTTCAAAGAGTTTCCTCTGTAAACAGGACTATCCAAAACCTGTCAAACAGCCCAAACAAAAGTCCAAAGCCACACAGGGCCACACAACAGCATAACAATATCAATCTGGTCCCACACGACCGTCTATTTATACAAAAATCATAAAATGTTAGCCATAACTTACCTCAACCGTCCTTTGCTGAAGTCTGCAACATACTGGCCATGTCTGTCTCAACAATAAAATCTAACTAGATATATAAAAATTCAATATATATAACTGGAAAGGAGGTATCTTATCACATAGGTATCGGTATAAATCTGAGATCTGAAACAGATGCCGGGGGTATCCAGCCTTCACATCTTCCCTTGTCTCTTTATGTCGGTTCCTCCACATTATCCTATTTGGCAACACGTTTTTTTTTTCAACTTAAATGATGATTTCAAGGATCAGGGGTAGTGATGAGCTACTTATGATATTTAGATGTGCAGAGCACCGGATAAATTACTTTAAATTCATTAAGCACATCAAACTTATCAACTACTTAGCCGGTCCTGCTCCAAGATAAGTCTACCTTTCTCGGTGAGTCTCAATAGGCCTTTCATGGGTGGTGATTCGAGTGAAATTCCAAAGTCGGGATGCGGTTACCGAATAAATTCTGTCGGCTTTGAAAACTTGTCCAATATGGCTAAAATGTCTAAAGGAGACAGGGATGTTTAGTCCTTCACCCTTTTTCATTCCTTATTACTATTTGTTGTACTAAATCATGACTCCATCTTCTTGTTAAGAGTTACATACTCGGATGGTTGCGATTACTACGGATGAACTCAAACCACCTATGTTACTTGTAAGTTTAGTATGAGCACATATATCTTTTTGAAAGGGCCTCTAGAATTGTGCATCTTAGTCTGGTAAGATAAGGACTGGAATCCTACGAGATTGAGTCATTTTATTTTTGTTTAATTTGGCAAAATCTTTCAACCATGAGCGTAGTTTGAGTAGACCAAAACTAGTTCTACTCATGATTTCTCAAGGGAATTAAACTTGCGATGGACGTTGCCTAATCCTAAAATAACACTCTGTATTATAGCTTACACCCTCCAACCCACTGAGTGTAATGGTTTCTTTTTCTAACAACTTGTCGGGCTTATTTCTTGGATTCGTTGCATAGTTAAGTGACATATTTCATCTCTAGCCTCAACACATAACGGGCCAATGGTTCAATCCTTGTCGATACTCTTCATATCTTGTTGTCATATCCATTTTCACTTCTAGTTCCTTTCATCTACTAATCCCTTTAGTCCGGTCAGTATTATCTTATTATTAGCAATGTTACTTATCTTTTCCTTCTGGACTAAATCCTGCCCCTACTACTACTAATGAATTTATTCGCCTATACCATACCATTTTCTTTGAATCTTCACAAACTAGGGTTGTCCACGATTTTTTGGCGGTAGTGATTTAGATTCATACCTAGATGGATTGTTTGATGAAGGAGAAGTACATAGTTTGAGTGATGTAGATGAGGAGCTAAGGGGTTTTAGGGAGGAAAAGAGAGGCTGGAAAAAGAAAAAAAAGGAAGAGGGGTGAAGAGCTCTGTCCTTTGAACATGTTAAGTTAGGTTCGGGACCAGGGCCAGATGTGGGGTATGATGAATGCGAAGGTGCTAATAGAAACATCATGGAATGTAAGTTGGCTGGTGATGAGCCTTATTACCCCTCAGATGAAGCTGCCAGTTTTGAGACTGATCCAGATGACATATCTGATGATGATGAAGGAGTAGTTGAACAGAGAGTAAAAGCAAAAAGAAGGAAGGTGACAAACAGAGTTGTGTTTGATAAAACCTCCAAGAAAATAGTGTGGGAAACAGGCCTCCAATTTGAAAGTGTTAATGAATTTAGAGCTGCGATTTACCAAGTATGCAAATCCTGAGCATGTTGCCATTGAAAAATGTATTAATGAACCTACAAGGGTAAGGGTTAGGCGTGTAGAGGGTTGTCCTTGGCTTTTATTTGCTAGTCTTGACTTTAGGACTAACAACTTTGTGGTGAAGAACTATAATCCAATTCACAAGTGTGACCCTATCAATAGGAACAAGCTTTGCAATACCAAATTCTTATCTAGTCACTATAATGAGAGAATAAAGGAACAACCAAACATTAGGATTTTTGAGTTTCAGTAGCTCATTAAGAAGGAGTTGGATCTTTATGTTGGTAGAATTGTGTGTAGAAGTGCAAGAAATAAGGTTTTAGCTGAGTTGATGGGTGACTATGTTTTGGAGTTTGGGAGCATTTTATATTATAGGGATGAGTTGTTAAGATCAAAACTAGGTAGTACATATGTAGTTAGGCTTACTGATGAGACATTTGAAGGTGGAAAAAAAATGTTTAGAGGATTCAACATATGTTTTGATGCAATGAAGAAGTCATACTTAGCTGGTTGTAGGAAATGCATTGGTTTGGATGGTTGCTTTTTAAAGGGAATCTCAAAAGATCAATTACTTGTTGCTGTTTGTAAAGATGAAAACAATCAGATGATGCCAACGGCACAGGCGTAGTTGAGGTTGAGAACAAGCACAATTGGACTTGGTTTATTAGAATTTTAAAGGAAGATCTTCAGCTAGGAGATGGGACAGACATTGTTGTTATAACAGATATGCAGAAGGTAAGATTTAAGTGTTGAATTCACTCCATTTCATAACTCTTTACCCTAATGTTCTTTTACTTTACTAGCTGCCTGTTTTTTATTCCTCATAGGGTCTTGAAAGTGCCATAAAAGAGCAGTTGCCCAATGTTGAACATAGAATGTGTGCTAGGCATGTTTTAGCCAATTGGTCCCAAAAATACAAAGGCCTTGAGAGGAAGAATTGCTTCTGGAGGTATGCAAAGTCAACTTTTGAGTCTCAGCTGAATGAGAACTTAGACTACATGAAACTTTTGGGAGAACAATGTCTTGATAAGTTAATATACTACAACCCTGAAAGGTGGAGCAAGGTTTACATGAAATATACCACAAAGTGTGACATTATAGACAACAACATGGCTGAATGTTTCAACTCTTGGATCTTGGCCGCAAGGCACGAAACCGTAATAACTATGCTTGAAGAAATAAGAGTCAAATTGATGAAGAGAGTAGGGCGGATGAGGGAGTTTTGTGACGGGTGGATTCGTGACTTTTCTCCAATGGCATTGAAAGTTACGACGAGCATTTGCATGGTCTATGAAATGCGATATTGAATGGAATTCGATACGGAGGTATGAGGTTCTTGAAGGTCATTTTAGACATGTTGTGGATCTGCCTGAGACAAACTTGTTCTTGTAGAGCATGGATGTTGAAAGGCATCCCGTGTCCTCGTACAATTCTTTGCTCTTCACCACAAGAGGTTGAACCCGATGGATTACATTTCTCGGTGGTATTCTAGAGATACCATGTGAAGACATATAGCTACTTTATTCAACCGATTACGAACTTGAAGATGTGGCCACACATCCACAAATCCCTCGTTATACCACCGAAGTGAGGAAGATGCCGAGCGAGGTCTAGGAATGTTAGGAGGAAAGAGCAAGTGAACCCAAAAAGCAGGGAAAACTCTCCAAAAGGGGGTTGAAATGACATGTAGCAAGTGTCGTACCCGGGTCATAATAAAAGGAGATGTCTTAGAGAGCACAGCTGCGGCCCCAAGTGCAGGGGTGCCTGCGGCCCAAGTTCAGTTCGTCGGCCCAAGTTCAAGTTCTGGCCCAAGAAAGGCACTTGCTCCAACTAGTAGAGGAAGGGGTAGGCTAAAGGGATCAACTGAAAAGGTAAATAATTTCACATACTTCATGTATAGTTCAGTCTTTGAATTAGTTGCTAATATTTTGGTATAATTTGTAGAGTGTTGCTACTAAAGGCCAAAGATGGTTGGAATGGGAGTGTTGCACACACAAAGTGGAGCAACTATCATCAATGTAAAGCTGTTCTATGTTTAACAATTAAATATCATTTACGAAATTAAGTACCACTAACAAGTAGTTCTATTCATTTGAGCAGCCTGGATTGCCTAGTGAAAGGGTTAGAAACATCAAATCAAGTGCAGTTGTCCTTTGGTGAACTGCAGCACAAAGCAAATGGTGGTGTGAAATGGCAAGGAAGACAAGCTATGACCTCCAGGCAGCTTCAACAAGGAAGGGACAAAAAGCAGAGTCAAACCAGGACTAAAGCTGTATAAATGAGCCAAGGCAGCACCAGCACGCCTTGTGAAATTGTCAAAGTAGTGGTACACGTTGAATTTGACCATTCTGGCTTTACTTTATGTTTTTGGCAGCTATGACTGATTTGTGAATTTGTCTATGTAGTTGTTTTTTACCTACTTTATTTAGGCATTTGTAGTGCATTTGGTTGGGGTTAACTACGAAAATACATCAAATCTATATTTTGGGTACAGTTTAAGGGTGATTTGATGTATTTTGCCTTAACTATATATAGTGGTTTGGTAGATATGACTGCATTTAAGTTTGTTTTGGGCAGCTGTGACTGCACTTGAATCGGCAGCTGTGACTGCATTTAACGTTAGTTCTTGTCTATGTAAAGTCACTTTCTTTTGATCAATAGTTATACAAATTTGTGTATTTGCATTTAACGTTAGTTCTAATCTGTTTTGCAATGTCTAATAAGTTTTGAATTTATGTCCAGCCTTGTATCTTTATGGCAATTTTGTTAGATTTTATTGTTGGCAGTTTTGTTAGCCTTTATTGTTGGGTTGAATGGCGATTTTGTCGATTTTGGTCGAGTCTTGGTACACTTTTTGAAGTCATTGTGTCTGTTTTCCGAATTCATTTTACGTGAGTTTTTGACCACTTCCTTTCTTTAAGTGAGGTGGTTGGTAATTAATGCTTCACCCAATTCTTATTAAATCATAGTTCTTTCCTCTTCTCATTGCAACCCCTCAAACCAAAAATGACTACCATCCTAACAACATTTGAGAAGAAGTTAACAAAATCATACGTTGACAAGGATGACTTCATATTTCCTTCCTATACTTTCCAATTCCTTCCAAACCATGACCGTGAGCGGTTGTTCTTCACCAATGCTCACGCCTACTATATGCAATATAAAGTGGGTGCATATAAGCGTCTTTGCCAAGGATGGAAGGCGTTTGTTGATAATGACGGCTTTGCAAGAGAAATGTTTTGGAATTTCAAGCTTGCGAGGTCGGCGGGCGCGTATTTTCATTAATAAGAAGGCAGGAGATCGTAATTATATAATAGGTCTCTTTATTTCTTTTCATGTTTTATGCCTTCGATTAATGAAAGTTCTTTCAATGTTAAATAAAATTTTATTCTTGTTTTATGCCTTATACTTACTAATTTTATAAAGCAATTGCACAAGACTAAGAATTGCACAACAACAACATTACAGCCAACATTGTCAATTCATTCCACAAAATGCCAACACTAACAAGTGCAACCTCGCTAACAATATGCCAAAAGCACCAAAACTTACTACTACAAAATAACCCCTAACAACATGCCAAACTACAACATGAGCTTAGGGCAACTTCATTGAAACACCTCTAAAAAAAAAGTTTTGAAATAGAAAACTTACTACTACAATACAAATACACAATAACGAAATCAAAAGAACTTTCTCCCTTTTCTTGGACTTAGCCAACTTGCTCTTCCACTTCTTCTCTTTTTCCTTCATCTTCTTAATGTCTTCTCCAAAATTTTCTAGTTGAATTTCTATGTTGTTCATATTAGTTTTGCTTTCCACGGAGTTTGTTGACGGAGAAGGCTTGTAATCATCTTTTCTAAAAGCCTCCAATGATGCTTCAAGTTCACCAATTCTTCCCACCAATTTAGGAATAACAAATTTGGATCTTGGATCAATGTCAGCATCCTTCCAAAGATAAAAATCACATGATCTAGCACCTTAAAATGTAATAAAATCAATAAAAAAAATCAATCTTTCAACTCTTCAAAGTTCAATATTTGAAAGGCAAATTCACTTCTTCAAAGTTCAATTTTTGAAATAAATTTCACTTACACCATAATATGGACAACTCCAATATCTTCTACCAGGGTTCCTTGGGGTCCAAGAAGTCAACAATGGCAAAAGAAATCCATGTTTACATCGCACATCCTTCAAATCATGATCATACTCTTGTTTACAAAACTTACTTAAGCCTATTTTAGCCATTGTATAACAATCTTTACCGAGAAAAAGAGAAAAAAAAAGTAAATTAAGCGATCTCCAATACGAAATGAAAGATTACAGACTAATGCAACAAAAAAAAAAAGGTGAATCCGAGCGATTTTTACAGTTGCGAAATACAACAATACTTGAGTTTATATAGTAGAACAAGCTAAATAAAGTTGAATTTAGTTACCTTTGATTAAAAAATAACTGGGTTGTGCTCCGATTTGGGCGTGTTCTTTAGCAATTTAGGGGAGTTAGGGTTCTAAATGTTTAGGACGGGTATGGGTAAATGTGGGTGGGTGAAAATTTGAACTTAACCATTGGGATTATTAATTAGGATTGTTTAATTGATTATCCATTTTTTTTAAAATTATAATGGCCCTTTCTACAGCTCCAACGCGCTCAAAAATGTGAACAAATACGCCCCTGAGTTTGGGTCTGTGGAGGGGTAATTTAATTCACTTTTAAGATGTTAAGGCGTGTAATAGGTCGCTTGTATAGTTTAGTTGTGATATCGACATTTTGGGTATAGTTTAAGGGTGTTTTGATGTATTTTGCCAAATAGCTTAGGTGGTGGAGTACTTTTTCTTCATAAGTACTTATCCACTAATTATATTATTAATATAGTCAAGTAAATATCTTCTAGTAAAAAGACATTATCACATGACTACACATGGAGCAAAGATAAAGAATTAAATATTTTATCCTTTCTCAAGGTCCTATTATTAAAATATTAATAAATCATGGGAATATTTTTATAAAAAAATTAATATATACATTAATATTTCATAAAAAGTAAAATATTTACAAAACATATTTCATCAAGATCTATTTTTTTTTCCCAACCAAAGTATAAATTTTTTGTACTATTATTTCTCAAATCGGCAAAAAGATAACCTCCTTTTCTTAAGAGAAAATAATTTCTATCTTTACAATAAGGAAAATTCCATTTATAAATTAACTTCCTCATATCATGTGTATAATTTAAAGCATACACAAAAGTAGTAGCAAATTTTTACTATATAAAATCATATTTATCAGTTTTTCACAAAAAGGGGTTTCAATTAACAGAAAATACATTATCAAGGCTATATATAATAGTTTCGAAACTCGTCAAACTTATGGGTCTTATATCTATAACCTCATGTACGACGTTAATCCTCTGAATCCACACTGATCAACTCGTGACACATCTTAACGTAAGCGTACGATAATGATGTAACGTATAAAAGTTTAAATTTTACCTTTTCATTATTTCATCTAATTTTTCTCTGATGGCGGTTTCCTTCTCTATAAAAGTTTAAATTTTACCTGCACAAATATCTAGATTTAGTGTCATTTACACTTTACTTCTTATCACTTTCATCGCACTTTTGAACGTGAATTGTTGTATATAAGCTTATGTTGGTATGTTTATATGAATAGGTACAACAAGGACCAACGAAGGGTATTCGGGCGGTTTGAGTGATCCGAGGCTATATACGACGATTGAATGTTGCGAAGGAAGTTCCAACACTTGAAGGCAAAATCGACCCCGAAGGGTCTCGCGGCGGCCATGCGCCGCGCATCCGGCGCACAAGATGCTCCTTTCTGATTCTCAGACATGTTATGCTTTGGTTGTGCGGAGCACAGCGGATGCACATACACAGTCATGCGATGGCCATGCGACGCATGACCAAAGCACAGGAGGCGTCAGTTGTCCTATTTAGATCGGGATTGGGCCCATTTATCTTATATTTACCCTAGCATATAAATAGCCGTTTTGAACATTAGAGGGGCGGCTTGGACGACTTTTGAGAAGTGTGAAACTCTTTCTAGGTTTTATTCCTCTTCTATTATTTTTCTTTACATCAAAACCCTAAGTAATGATGAATTCTTTTTCGCTTATCGAATCATGTGTAACTAAACACTTAAATTCGGGGTTGTGGTGTAGCCATGAATATTGATGTTTGACAAGTGTTTCAATCTTAGCGGCTTGTTCATATGCAATTGCTTCATTGCTTTGTGTTTAATCTCTTGATTGTACGCGCAACAGTTGAGTTCTATCTACTCATTGACATACGTGCTTGGGAAAGACGTTGTTCTTCTGGAGAAGAAGTAATGAGATTGTGATCTGAATATCCCTAGAGTTGGGCAAGGATTTGTGACTAGGATAGGAATATACTTAGTTACCGCAATCAATGATGTACCGTGCCCTTATTGCATTCTTGATAGGTCAATACCATAGGAATATAGGAGGCGATTTATCTTGAATCGGCGAGTAGAGGTTCGGAAGAATCCTACGAGATTAATGATCCGGTTAATTAGCCATTGTGAACAAAGTTGCTAAGTTGAGATACTTGATGGACTCAATAGGATTGGTGAACCAACCACGACCTTGGAATACTTCTAAAATCTTGATAAAAGCTATTCTTCCTCACGTTCTAAGCACAAGTTCTGTTTTACACTAGTAGTTAATTACATTACATCATTTAGTTATAGAAGAACCAACACTTTTATTCTTCACTTGCATAGATAGTAAGCAATAGTTTATTCTCGTGAAATATTGATCATAAGTCTCTGTGGGTTCGACATCCGATTTTACATAATCACTTTATTACTTGTACGACCACGTACACTTGCGTGTGCATTTGGACGCAACAAGTTTTTGGCGCCGTTGCCGGGGACTTAGAAATCAATTATTTTTGCCATAATAAATTTTATTGCTTCATTTTATCCAAGTGTTAACGTCTTGATCTTAGCTTTTTCCTGATTTCAGGTACTTTACTCGAATGCGAAGGACTGCGAGTCAAAACAATCTTGAGGAATTCGATCCTGAGCCTGAACGGACTTTCAATCGGCGTAGGAGAGATTTGAATTTATTGCAGAACCCGCAGGCCGTCGCAGAAGTACCTGTGGTCATGGCTAATCATCAACCGGCGAAGGTGAGAGAGGTTGCAGTGCCTCGGGTGGCAGATGTCACTTCAAGCATTGTCAAGCCCACCATTGAAGGGCACTTTGAGCTGAAGCATCCTATGATTCAACTTCTTCACTCTAGTGGGCAATTCACGGGAATGTCACATGAGGATCCTCAGCGTCACATCCATACCTTTCTGCAGATTGTGGATACTTTTGCCCTTTGGAAGGGTCACGAAAGAATATGTTCGACCGACCTTTGTTCCCCTTCTCTCTATTGGGGAATGCTAGTAAGCGGTTATTAGGCCGAGCCCGCTAACTCTATCACTACGTGGGATGACTTGGCAACGAAATTCTTGACAAGGTTCTTTCCACCAGCAAAGACTGCTCGCCTCCGAAGAGAGATCATGTCATTCAGGCAGAAACAAGGAGAAAATTTGTATCAGGCCTGGGAGAGGTTTAAAGGTCTTCTCAGAGATTGCCCTCATCACCATCAGACGAATGAAGTTCTGGCACACACATTTATTGAGAGTCTCGATGCTCAACATAAGTCCTCACTAGACACTGCTGCAGGAGGGCAGGCTCTCGATCTCAGCTATGAAGAACTATTCACACTATTGAACAGGTTCACTCAGAGCACTCCAGACTGGCAGGATGATGCAGCCAGCAGTTCAGTTAGGAAAGCACCGGGTGTCTATGAAGTAGACAATTTTACAACATTATCAGCACAGATTGATGCCATGCGCACCGAACTCAGGAAGTTAGCTGTGGCACAAGCACCACCACAGGTGCATGCAGTGCAGCAAGCCATAGCCTTATGTGATATCTGCGGAGAGGGTCATAACAGTGATGAGTGCCCTGCAAATCCCGCATCCATCTACTTTGTGGGTAATGCAGGCAAGGGGCAAGGAAACAATAATCAGTATGGAAATTCCTACAACCCAAATTGGAGGAACCATCCAAATTTCAGGTGGAGTGACAACTCAGGGCATCAGAAGCAGAACTATCAGTCAGCACCCGCCCCTCAGGCTCCTACAAATAGTATGGAAGAGATGATGAAAAAGATGATGGGTGACATGCAGAAGATGATGATAGATCAGCGAGAAGTTGATAGCGAGATAATCGAGAATCGTGATTTGGGCGTACGGAATTTGGAGAGACGGATGGGACGGATGGGCGGTGCTCAAAATACTAGACCACCTGGAGGACTTCCAAGTGACACAGATGTGAATCCCAAGCCTTGCAATGCTGTAACTCTGCGAAATGGGCGAGAGCTAGAGGAAGTAACTGTAAAGAAAGCTAGTCGAGGAGAGGCTGAAAAGGAGAAGATTGCCACAGAAACGAGTGAAAAAGGGAGAGTTGTTGAAGCATCGGGATCAAAGCAGCCACAGGCCGTGGTTGCAAAGCCACCGCCTCCATTCCCTCAACGTACGGCAAGACGAGAAAGAAGAGGCTACTTATAAGAAGTTTCTTGATTTGCTTAAGCGAGGTAAACGTGAACGTCCCCTTGGTTGATATGCTGCAGGGTATTCCAAAGTATACTAAGTACATCAAAGATATTGTTGCAAATAAGAGCCGTTTCACCGAGTATGCCACAGTTGCACTCACTGAGGAGTGCACTTCTCGTATTCAGAACAGGTTGCCCACAAAATTGAAGGATCCCGGAAGTTTCACAATTGAGATTTCTATTGGGACACAGGTTGTTGCTCGAGCACTTTGTGACCTAGGTGCAAGTATAAATCTGATGCCTTCGTCTATCTTTCGGAAGCTAGGTTTGGGAGTGCCCAGACCAACCACTATAGTTCTTCGGTGGCAGACAGATCGTTGGCAAGACCGAAGGCATTATTGAAGATGTATTGGTACAAGTGGGGTCGTTGATAATTCCTGCTGACTTTGTGATATTGGATTTTGAGCCAGACCCGGAAGTCCCATTTATTTTGGGGCGTCCGTTCTTGGCCACAGGGAGAGCACTTATTGATGTAGCTGTTGGGCAGCTTACCATGCGAGTACATGATAAAGTAGAGATTTTCAATGTATATCAAGCTTTGAAAATGCACCGCAATCTATGAGGAGGTTGTCCGCCATCAACATTACCGAATGATGATACCCGAAGACCATTCATCACTTCCCATGATCCATTGGAGAGAGCCTTGGTGGGGGATGATATTTTTGGTGACACTATGGCATTTGAAATGGTACAGACTCTGGATATGGCAAGTATTTATATTCGGAGAGGCGAGTTTGAGCACTTAGACAGGAAAATGGGGGTAACCCCGAAGTTATCGATTGAAGAGCCTCCGAAGTTGGAATTGAAGCCACTGCCCGCCCACCTTAAATATGCATTCTTAGGTGAGGAGGATACTTTGCCAGTGATATTGGCAGCAGAGTTGACCCTGAAGAGGTTAATATTTGCCTCAAAGTACTGCAGTCCCACAAAAGAGCATTGGGATGGCAGATATCGGATATTCAGGGAATTAGCCCAGCACTGTGCATGCACAAGATTCTTATGGAGGATGACCATAGGCCCAGCGCACAGCATCAACGGAGACTAAACCCGGTGATGAAGGAGGTTGTCAAGAAAGAGGTAATTAAGTGGTTAGATTCAGGCATTATTTTTCCCATTTCAGACAGTAAGTGGGTGAGCCCAGTGCAGTGCGTCCCCAAGAAAGGAGGGATGACAGTTGTGACAAATGACAAAAATGAGCTCATCCCTACTAGAACAATCACGGGGTGGAGAATCTGCATGGATTACCGCAAGCTGAACGAGGCAACCAGAAAGGATCACTATCCTATTCCCTTCATAGATCAAATGCTTGACAGGTTAGCTGGGCAGGAGTTTTATTGTTTTCTGGATGGTTATTCTGGATATAATCAGATTGCTATTGCTCGGAGGATCGGGGAGAAGACCACTTTTACATGCCGTATGGCACGTATGCTTTCAAACGCATGCCATTTGGGTTGTGCAATGCACCCGCGACTTTCAAAGGTGCATGATGGCTATTTTCTCGAGAGATGGTTGAGGACTTCGTCGAAGTGTTCATGGATGATTTTCGGTATTCGGGAGCTCTTTTGAGGTTTGCTTGCGAGAATACGGACCGAGTGTTGGCAAGATGTGAAGAAACTAACTTTGGTCTTGAATTGGGAAAAATGTCACTTTATGGTCCGAGAAGGAATAGTCCTTGGGCACAAGGTTTCAAAGAGAGGGCTGGAGGTTGATCGTGCAAAAGTGGAGGTCATTGAAAAGCTGCCACCTCCCATATCAGTCAAGGGTGTGCGCAGTTTCCTCGGGCATGCAGGATTCTACAGGCGCTTCATAAAGGATTTTTCAAAGATCTCAAGTCCGATGTGCGGATTACTTGAGAAGGATGTGAAATTCCTCTTTGATGATGCATGTGTTACGGCCTTTGAAGGCCTAAAGAAGAGATTGGTAAGCTCGCACCAATAATTATTGCACTTTTGTTGGAACTTGCCATTCGAGTTAATGTGTGATGCAAGTGACAACGTTGGGGGGGAAATTTGTGTTAGGCCGGCGACGAGAGAAAGTTTTTCATTCCATCTACTATGCCGGCAAGATGTTAGATCTTTTGCGCAATCGACTTGTGACGAGAGAAGGAGGCGCTATTTGTGGTTTATGCATTTGATAAGTTTCGGTCCTATCTTGTGGGTACACATGTTATTGTTTACACGGACCATGCGGCTATTCGCTACTTGTTCGGCAAGAAGGATGCTAAACCCGGTCGATTCGGTGGATTCTTCTGTTGCAAGAATTTGATATTGAGATTAAAGATCGGAAGGGAGTGGAGAACCAAGTTGCAGACCACCTTTCCAGATTGGACAACCATAACCATTTTGTGGAGGATGTGCAAATTCGAGAGTGTTTCCCTGATGAGCAGCTATTTGCAATTCTGTTCTTTGAAGTCCCGTAGTACGGCGATATTGTGAACTTGATTGTGAGTGGGGTGTACCCCACGAAGCCACTCCACGGCGAGAGAAAGAAGCTATATCATGACTCACGGTTTTACATATGGGATGAGCCGTACTTGTTTAAGCAAGGAAGCTGATCGGCTAATGCGGAGATGCATTCCACGGACCGGGTGGGTCAAGTGTTGGAGAGTTGTCACTCTTCCCCATATGGGGGACATTTTCAAGGGGATCGTCTTTGCGGCTAAGGTATTACGGTCTGGTTTCTATTGGCCCCTCTCTTCAAAGATGCCCGTGCATTTGCTAGAAGTTGTGATCGATGTCAACGAACGGGAAACATCTCTAAGAGGCACGAGATGCCTCTGACGAACATATTGGAAGTAGAGATATTTGACGTTTGGGGCATCGATTTTATGGGGCCATTCCCACCATCCTTCGGTAACAGGTACATTCTACTTGCTGTTGATTATGTTTCAAAATGGGTAGAGGCAGTCCCTCTTCCAACCAATGATGCGAAGGTGGTGGTGAATTTTGTGCGAAAGAATATATTCGCAAGGTTTGGAACTCCACGGGCTATGATCAGCGATAAAACTTGCTAAAGAACCTTACGGCGAAATATGGGGTAAAGCACAAGGTGTCTGACTTACCACCCACGGACATGCGGACGGGTAGAAGTCTCAAATAGGGAGGTAAAGCAAATTTTAGAGAAAAGCGTAAATGCTCGGAGGAAGGATTGGGCAACGAAGTTGGATGACGCTTTATGGGCGTATCGCTTTGCATATAAAACCCCCATCGGGCTTCTCCTTACGGGTTAGTCTATGGGAAGGCGTGTGTGTTGAGCTAGAGCATAAAGCATACTGGGCAATTAAAAAGCTCAATCTCGATATGAGCTTGGCTGGAGAGAAGAGGTTGTTGCAGCTACACGAGCTTGATGAATTCAGACTGGGGGCGTATGAGAATGCAAAGCTGTACAAGGAGAAAACTAAGCGATGGCATGACAAGCACATGCATCGTGAATTCGTTCCGGGGCGGCGGGTACTACTCTTCAACTCTAAGGTGCGGTTGTTTCCGGGAAAGCTTAAGTCCGGTGGTGGCCCATTTGTGGTAGCACAAATCACACCCCATGGGGCCGTCGAAATACAAACTATGGATGGGGTGCGCAAGTTCTTGGTAAATGGACAGCGCCTCAAGCGATATTGGGGTGGAAATTTTGACAAGGAAAAGGAGCAAGTGCTCCTCGATGATGAGTGAACAAGGAAATGCGTCGTGCCGCGACATTAACTCAGGCGCTTCTCGGGAGGCAACCCGAGTTTGTAAAAAAAAAAAAAAAAAAAAAAAAAAAAAAAAAAAAGAGTGTCGTGCCACGACCTTAACTAAGGCGCTGGTTGGGAGGCAACCCAACTTTGTAGCATATATGTCATGTGTGTTCATGTTGCAGGTCCGACCAACGAGCAGGAGAAAGAAACGCGCAACCCAGTTCATGAAAACGCTCCAGGTTTGTACGTGCTTTTCCCATGCGTCGCATGGCAATCGCACAAGGGGTAAGCAGAGCCAAATTTTCGGCTAAGTATAAAGTTCGAGAGGGGTGTATTGTGCGATGTGAATTGCGTCGCATGACATGATAAGCGAGCCAAATTTTCGGCTAAGTATAAAGTTCGAGAGATGTGATAGAGCCAAATTTTCGGCTAAGTATAAAGTTCAGAGAGGGGTGTATTGTGCGATGTGAATGCGTCGCATGACTATCGCATGATAAGCACTCAGAGCCAAATTTTCGGCTAAGTATAAAGTTCAGAGAGGGGTGTATTGTGCGATGTAAATGCGTCGCATGACTATCGCATGATAAGAACTCAGAGGGAAATTTTTCTAAGTGTAAACTTCAGAAAAGGGGGCAGTGTGCGTTACGCATGCGACGCATACCCAATGCATGGGTCGGCCCAGTTCGATTCTTTTAAAAAAAGAATAAGACACGGCCACCCCCTTTATTCCTCACTTCTCACAAAACTCTTCCACTCTCTCTAAACCTCTAAACACCCGGACTCACAACCAAAACGCCCTTCCCCCAATCCCTTCTAATTCCAAGGCAAGTAGTGTCAATCATCTCCCCCACAACACCAAGGTAAGAACCCGTTTATTTTCTTCAACTATTTCCCATCCCTTCTTTCCCCTGCTTGTTGGGTTTAGAGATTCGAAATTAGGGTTTATGGGTTGGGCGAATTTTTGTGGGTGATTTGGTATTGTGTTGTTTGAAAAGCTTGTTGGTCACTAGAACATTGATTCCCAAACATGAGGGAGGGTTTCACAACCCTCCATTGTTGCAAAACTTCAAAGAATAGTTCTATGCCCACAAGTTGTTTGATAAAATCCCTAAATGAATTGTCATGTGATTGTTGTGAAGTCTTGAGTAGCAAATAAACATGGAACAACGTAGTCTTGCCATGAACACGCACAAGTCATCCAACATGCTTTTTCATTGTCTTGTAGGATAGTTTTCGATTCTTGCATATGTCGTTTCAAAAAAAAAAAAAAAAAAAAACAATTTTAGCTAACTTCTTAGTTTTGAGTTTTGTGCATCATAGTCGGAAGTACGTGTGGGGTCGTTTCACGACCCCACGGGAGAGTCATTAACAGCCATGAGCATACCCAAACACCCAGCTTGCAATAAGTGTGGGGTCGTTTGACGACCCCACATGGTTTTACATTTGCTAACGAAGTTATTTGTTTGTGTTTTGAATCAGACAGGTACAATGGTAAACAAAGGCAAAGGGAAAGTGGATGAGTCGAGGCCCGTCCCAAGGTTCTAAAAGAGGTAGAAGTGGCAAGCACACCGCCACAAAGAAAGGAGCCACGACTCGTAGTAGAAAGCAACCGGTGGTCCCTATCCCTCGGGCCTCTTCCCGAGAGGCCTCGACCCACCTTTTATGGGGCCGGGTTGGCTGAAGAGTGGTACAAGGAGTTCCCGCTTGGCCGATGGTTATGTGCGCGAACGGCTTTGTCAACAAGGTGGCATTGAAGAAGAATTTCGGAGGAATTTACAATCAAATAGTCGGAATGGGGCTGGAGTGCGGTATTTGATAAACCGGGACCGGTAAACATTGACCTGGTTTTGGAGGGTATTCCAACATCGTGCAGGAGATCGGAGGGTGGCGAGCCTCGTCATTCCGTGCAATTGAGGGTGAATGGGTACCGTTCTCCACTTTGTGTGCACACTTGGGGGTTCCGGACCATCCTGCCAGGCCCATTGCTCGAGTTCATAAAAAGGCGACTATAAGGCCATTCGGGAAACCTTGTGTGGCCACGACTCCATGGCAAAGTGGGCAAGATACCGTGATGATCCGAGGAAGCACAAAACGATGCTAATGGGCGATTTTACGAAGGAGGCACGAGTGTGGTTACGGCTCCTCAATTACCGCATGATGCCTCTTGACCACTTCACCCTTGTTCTGAAGGAGAGAGTAGCCATAGTGTACTTCTTCCTGACTGGGCAACCGGTTAACATTGGATATTGGATGCTTCAGGATATGATCCGCATCAGAGAGGGCAAATCCCTCAAGCTCAGCTTTGGAAATACACTCGGCATATACGAGGAAGTTGGTCCCGCACTTGGAAAGCAGGCATGACAGGGTACTTGAGCGCCAAGATAACCCGATCGACATATCCAATGTCAAAGGCCCCGGCGAGCAAGTTCAACCTGACTCCAGCACAAGAACGATCGGCTCAATCTACCGTGCTAACACAACTATACAAGATGGCGTTACTCGCTAGTGAGCATTTTGAGCTAGATATCTCAAGTGTATTTGCGGAGTGCAGTGCTCATTGGAGAGGAGGGCGGTACTGGCGATGAGGATTTGTGCTGCGGATCGCATAGACGGCGAGATGGAGGAGGGTAGTGAAGAAGAATCGAGGCACGGGATGCGAGGATGATGAAGAAGAAGATGCCGAGCCGTACGGTGGCGAGGCGAGGATGATGTGGAGGATGACTAGGCCCTAGGGGCCTCGGGGAGTATTTCTTGCTTTACTTTGTTTTTCCATCTATATGCTTCGAGGGCAAAGCATGATTTAAGTGTGGGGTGGGAAATACGTCCCTTGTAACAACATTTTGAGGTTAAGGATGGTGATCAAGTGGCCATAGGTTTTCTTTTTGTTAGTGTTCGAGTCCTTTAAAAAAAAAAAAAAAAAAAAAAAAAAAAAAAACAACACCATTTTCTTGCGTTAGGTTTTATTGGTAGCTTCTTGAGTCCCTCGTTAGTGGCACACACCATCCACCCCCTTGGGTTTTCTTATGACCACGGTTCTTTCCCAAGGGGGACCTTTGAACCGGGTTAGATTTTTTTTTAGATTTTGTAGCGAGTTGTAGGAGTCAAACTGTCAGACCACTCGAATGCTAGGTGCTCAGGTTAGGTGGAATGTGGAAACCATGAGTTTTTCTTGAAGATCTTTAAAAAAATATGCTTAAAAATAGGCAACCTACCTCGAAACATTTCTGTAGTAGACTGCATTGACTCATTATGACCCACTTAGCATGATTTGTGATAGTTGCTTGATTGGATGGTTGTATGAATCTGTTTTGTGTTGATTATGTGCTATGTGTGATGTGAGGAAACTCTGGTATGATCCATGCTTGATAATGATGACTAGAACTTGCCCAGTGTGTTTGTCAAGTGAAATTGAGTGAGAAGTTTAGGAAGTGATCGAGGCATTTCTTTGTTAGCCAAAGCTTGAAACGTCGTTTACCTACCCGTTGTACATGTATAACCCTAGTCAACCCCGTTGAGCCTTTAGCCTTTCTTTTCTACAACGACCACGTAGCCTACTCCCGTTGTTCTTATTGACCCAATTTGATCCTGTTTTACTCCTTAGGCACTTTTAATGGTTACTTATTGAAGTGGAGTTAGGATGTGAAGTTGAGGGAGGATTGTTGAATGAAGTTAAAAATGAAGTCTATGGGTGTGTCTGAAGGGTAGATGATGGTCAGTGGGAAGTGTAATAAAAAAAAAAAAAAAAAAAAAAAAGAACTGTTTAGTTTGTCTTCTGCGTTCTTAATGTTGTCTGCCACTAGTCTGTTGAAAACAAGAGGATGCTTAAACTTGAGAAAATAAATGGGTGTTGATAAGATAGAATGGGTAGCACGTGGATGAATGCTATGGGTGATGAAGGATGGTGCAAAAAATTGAACTATGATTGTAAGGTATTAAAAGTGCTTAGGGAGGTTAGTCACTATCTTCCAAAATATATCCTACCCGTCCCTATAGCCTACCTTACAACCGGACAAGTCCTAAGTGATCCTAAATTCACCTCACTCTAAGTTCTTTGAACGGTTACACTAAGGGCAAGCCTATGGTTCGTCATATTTTGAGCATTGGATATTCTTTGTGAGAGTGAGCGATATTGTTACATTTTATGTCCATTGAAATAAGTCGTTTACCTTGTGTGAGACACGGACAACTCTCTTTTGGGTGAGGGCACATAATTAATAGGAGATGGATGAAGTACTCCCGTTCGGTCAGGTAGCAGGTTCGTTATGTTTTGAGTGGTGTCTAGAGTCATATGCATGTTTTGAACGTATCGTTTCTTGAGAGGTTTGGTTGCTAGAATTTTGAAGCATAAGAAAATGATGGTTTTGAAGCAGTTGGCATGACTTTCAAGAATTGGCTCAATGTGTATGTTAATGCAATTTCAAAACTTGCACATCCACCGAATTACGATGTGACCTGTTTGAGTGGCATGGCCAAGTAAAGTAATAGGGAATGTATGATAAGTGGTTGCTCGAGGGCGAGCAAAGTCTAAGTGGGGGGTGTTGATATTTGGCACAAATATCTAGATTTAGTGTCATTTACACTTTACTTCTTATCACTTTCATCGCACTTTTGAACGTGAATTGTTGTATATAAGCTTATGTTGGTATGTTTATATGAATAGGTACAACAAGGACCAACGAAGGGTATTCGGGCGGTTTGAGTGATTCGAGGCTATATACGACGATTGAATGTTGCGAAGGAAGTTCCAACACTTGAAGGCAAAATCGACCCGCGAAGGGTCTCGTACGGCGGCCATGCGCCGCGCGTCCGCCGCACAAGATACTCCTCCTTTCGATTCTCGGACATGTTATGCTTTTGGCTGTGCGGAGCACAGCGGATGCACAGACACAGTCATGCGATGGCCATGCGACGCATGACCAAAGCACAGGAGGCGTCAGTTGTCCTATTTAGATCGGGATTGGGCCCATTTATCTTATATTTACCCTAGCATATAAATAGCCGTTTTGAACATTAGAGGGGCGGCTTGGACGACTTTTGGAGAATTGTGAAACCCTTTCTAGGTTTTATTCCTCTTCTATTATTTTTTTTACATCAAAACCCTAAGTAATGATGAATTCTTTTGTCGCTTATCGAATCATGTGTAACTAAACACTTAAATTCTGGGGTTGTGGCGTAGCCATGAATATTGATGTTTGACAAGTGTTTCAATCTTAGCGGCTTGTTCTTATGCAATTGCTTCATTGCTTCTGTGTTTAATCTCTTGATTGTCTGCGCAACAGTTGAGTTCTATCTACTCATTGACATACGTGCTTGGGAAAGACGTTGTTCTTCTGGAGAAGAAGTAATGAGATTGTGATCTGAATATCCCTAGAGTTGGGCTAGGATTTGTGACTAGGATAGGAATATACTTAGTTACCACAATCAATGATGTACCGTGCCCTCATTGCATTCTTGATAGGTCAATACCATAGGAATATAGGAGGCGATTTATCTTGAATCGGCGAGTAGTGGTTCGGAAGAATCCTACGAAATTAATGATCCGGTTAATTAGCCGTTGTGAACAAAGTTGCTAAGTTGAGATACTTGATTGACTCAATAGGATTGGTGAACCAACCACGACCCTGGAATACTTCTAAAATCTTGATAAAAGCCGTTCTTCATCACGTTCTAAGCACAAGTTACGTTTTACACTAGTAGTCAATTACATTACATCGCATTTAGTTATAGAAGAACCAACACCGTTATTCTTCACTTGCATAGATAGTAAGCAATAGTTTATTCTCGTGAAATATTGATCATAAGTCTCTGTGGGTTCGACATCCGATTTTACATAATCACTTTATTACTTGTACGACCACGTACACTTGCGTGTGCATTTGGACGCAACAAGTTTGATGGTGAAGTTGGAATGGTAAATCTTCCTTCTGTTGATAGTGTGCTCCCCAAAAATCTTACTCACACTACTGATTTAAAAATTGCAAACGAACATGAAACTGATATGGAGAGAATGGCTACAATTTTCGAGATTAAGTCCCATATTACCGAAGACCTTATTCCTTCTGTAATTGAAAGATGTCATTGGAAGGATCACCGTGTGGAGATTATTGTTCCTGAACCAGATAGATCCGCCACTTCTCATTTGCCTGGGTTTTCTGCAGTGTACATATACCCCTTCACTATTAGGTTTAATTTACCGTTAACTCTGTTGATTGATCAATTATGCCGCTGACTTTAAATTTGTGTAGCGCAACTCACTCCCGGAGTTTGGCGTTTGATTCAATTATATCAACACGTTGCTCGACTTGCCAACGTATAGCTTACCTTAGATCATATTTTATATCTGAACTCCTTTCGTTTTATAAGGGGTTCTATGATAATGTTTAGGGCCAGGGGCCTGAATAAGTTGTTCGATGACCCTGAGGATAGCCATGACCATTTATGGTTTAATGAGTTTGTGTTTATTCCTACTCACCAATTAGTGAGTAGTGATGCCTAGTCCTCTTCGGAGAAATGGAATGCAAGAGCTTTTAATCCGGAGCTGAATATACCGGAGAATATTCGTGCATTGCTGTGCAACAGGGCATTCGTACTTGGGAATCATTTGTTACATGAACTATTGTCACGCATGTATATAATCCCTTCTTCTTCTCGGATAAACGGTTCGGTTCCCGTGGATTCACTTGAGTTTTGGCCGGAAAATTGGATATAACTAAGACTGATAATACAGTTTAGTTTTCCAATGAGCCTCTTCGATTCGCGTAACGACTCATAATTACTTGCCGTAAAGGTTGCTTTTTATTGGAACCGTCAGTTCCAATCCTTCGTATTCCTCTTTTGAACTTATATAAGGAAGTGAATCATTGATCAAATATCTCATAATCTTCTTTCCTTTCATAAATCGTTTAAAGCAAGAATTATTCTCTGCAATCTTTTCATACCTTTTCTGAAACCATGTCTTTTTCTTCTGACAAAAATCCTTCTAAAATTGCATCCAATCCTTTTGAATTGGAGACTCTTGCTAATACCTTTCTTCCAACTCGTTTTGATTATTCTAATGATTTTGGAATTTTCCACTACTCCTTTACCATAGAGGATATTGACTCCTCAATTGCTCCTGATATCACTTCAGTTGCTCAGGAGTGTGGTTTGGGTCCTGATGTCATTTTAGCTATTGACAACGGGACAAAACTCCATAACTATGTTGACGGTTTTACTTTGATGCCTATTTTTCCTTTTCTTATTGGGTTTCTATTACCCCTTCCTCTTGTTATTGAGGATTTTTACCGCCGATACAATGTGTGTGTTGGCCAAATTACTCCTGATACCTGGCGATTATTTTATTGCCTTCAGTTTTTAGCCATTAAGGTTAATCTTCTTTTTACCTTGGATCATTTGATCCATCTATACATCTCTTTTATTTTTTGGTGTGGCTCGATTCATTTGTTTCCCTGTGAAGAACGTAACCTAATCGACTCTACCGATTCCGGCGATGTGGATCGATTGAAGCGATTTGTCAAAATTAGAACCGAACTACTCCATCGCCCCGGAGACATTGAACCCAACTCCGAATCCTACTAATCCGAATGAGGTTACAGATATTCTTGATTGGATCACGGGTTTGTTGGGAGCCTCTCGGGATGTTATACATTCTTGGAGAAGTTTAAGGCTTTTTCCCTCAGTTTTTTCTTTAGAAAGGCCTGGACCTTCAAATAGAAAATGAAAGAGGGATGTAATCATAATAGAGGATGATGACGACGAGGTTCAAGCTGATATTCGTTATTCTGTTGCTCCTCCTCTGCCTCATCCCGAGATATCGGTAAGAGAAGAATTTTCGAAGAGTGTTAACCATTTCCAATAAGAAAGCTCTTCGAGATCCTTCCCGTTACCAAAAACGTCCCATGGTAATGCGGAGTTATCCTTGGGTCACCTATCCGAGATGCTTCTACAAGGTCATGCCCTTGCTGTGGCTTCTTCATCACATGTTGCTAAAACGAGAAAAGAAAACGAACAGCTTAAGATAAAAATAAAAAATCTTAAGTCTGACCTTGTGACTCTGACTCTGTTGAAGTTGCTTTGATGTTGCACCTAGAGGATGTTGTTTGTGCGTTACAGCATCGGGATAATGCAATACAAGTATTGAGCACATCTTGTGCGGGCCTTCAAGAACGGTGTAAAAGTGTTGAAGCTTCTCGTGAACATTGCTACTCCCGGTGTAAGTTACTACGCCTTCAGCGTGATATGGACATCCTTAAATCTCGGAAAGAGGCTTTTAAGGACGCTCTCACTCCAAGTTTTAATTTAACCGCATATCTTCAAGCTGCTACCAATGAGTTTTAAGTTGCATCAGCATCTCTTAAAGACTTGGAAGATTCTGGAGAAGATTCCGAGATTAGAATCACTCTTTCCTCCAAGAACGTTAAGAATCTTGAAAAAAGTGTGTGCTGATTTGGTTTGTGGTGCCATCTGATAATTCTAATCTTGGTCACCATTGCTGATTCTTATATTCCTGCTATCAATGAGCACCATTGCTGATTCTTAGATTCCTGCTATCAATGATCACCATTGCTGATTCTTAGATTCCTGCTATCTTTAAGTAGAAGAGTTGATCCATGTATACTTTTAGTATTTTCGAGGAGAGACACAGATGCTCCAGTGCGGAGGTGTGAGAGGTTGGCTATGGATGATTTCAGGAGAGGTAAAGGGAGGCTGAAGAAGTATTGAGGAGAGGTGATTAGACAGGATATGGCACATTTCACCACCGAGGACATGACCTTAGATAGGAGGTTATGGAGGACTCAGATTAGGATAGAAGGCTAGGTGGCTTATCCTTTCACCATAGTAGTTGTAGTTTTGCTCATTTATTTATTGCCATTTGATTTCTGCATTTGATTGCTGCTTATATTTGTTAGGCCGTTGTACTTTGATTATCTTATTTATCTATATTAGTTAATGCTCCTTTCTTTTCGGACTGTTCTACCATGACTTTTTCGCTTTTGTTATTCCTTGTTTTCATATTGTTTTCAATATGCTTGGCCTTATCCGACCTTTTGTCTTGTTTTCCTCTCGAGCCGAGGTCTTTCGGAAATGCACCGCCCCTACCTTTCAAGGTGGGGGTTAGGTCCGCATACACTCTACCCTCTCGGACCCCACGCGGGGATTATACTGGGCTTGTTATTATTGTTGTTGTTGTCTTCTATTGTACTTTCCCTGTTTTGAATAAACTTTTTGCCTGAATCATTTTACGAGTGTGTTTTCTCATTTTCATTGTTTCTTTGAACAATAACGTGGAACTGAATTTTCCTTGAGAAATATATGATCATATAGTAGATTTATTTAAATAACCAGAGTTATGGTTGATATAATCGCCCCGTGAATCGGGATCATGTTTGTGCAATATTCACCGTTGTGCGACTTTGAAATCATATTGAGAACTGTAATTTTGAGTAATTTACAACTTTATTGGGATGACTTGCAGTCCCTAGTGTATACATATAGACTGAAAGTCCCTATTCATAGTCCCCCATTGTTTGGGTGTGAAGTATGAATATTCAAACAATGTAGCATGTATACCGTTCCCGTATATCCTTCTTACTGCCTCTGCGAGATTAAACCCGGGTAAAGGGTACAGTTTGTAGAATGTATCTCTGCGTTAGGAATGATATAGCTTCAAATTGCTTATGTTGCAATTGTTGGCAATGATCTTCCCGTTTGCTTCTAAATTGTCTTCATTCGGAATAGTGGTTGCTGGGGTCACCAATCGTAAAACCAAATCCCTGAATTTGTGTTTTCGTATTTGAACCTTATTGTTGTAGTATCTTTCCGCTTTCAAGGCCATTTCATAGTGCTTTCTTCAACGGCTTCATCGTTATCTTCTTCAATGGCGTTAGCGTATCTTATGCTTGGCTTCATTAACCTAAGAAATGGGAGTTTCACCAATATTGGTCTTAGGTGTCACTCGGTACTTTCAGCATTCCCAATTTTTTTTAAGTGTGGAGTATAGTCTTGTTTGTTGATTTTGCTCATTTAGACAAAGTCTTGCTTTTCTTCGCTTTCGAACTCATCGGGATTGAAGTGTTATGTAGATCCAACTTCGATGTTTCTCCTATTGATCCGTTAGTTGTGTCAACCAGTCCCTCTTCATTAACGTTTATGTTTCCGTCAATGGGTGGTCTAGGTGTGGCTCCTGTCATATCTGAATGCAAAAACAGAAGAAAATACCAAAGTAATAACGCTTGCGTAAACAGAGATCAAACTACAAAGCCAACTGTAGAATTCCCACAGACGGCGCCAAACTGCTTGAGTCGAAATTCGTATTTTACCCAAATAATTGAATTTGTCCAAAGGTTAACCACAGTTGGTAGTAATTTGACACAGATGTTAGAATTAACACGTGCAAGTTATTTAAAGTTTAATAAAGAATAAGTAAATAAAAGGAAAAAGTAAACTTATGCCAATTGTAGATGAACAACAGTGATGGATTTCTCCGTTCCCGTAATGAATAAGAACTTGATGATAAAAGAATAATGATAATGATAATAAGCAGAGAATAATCAATAATAGTCTATTTTTCAGTCAGTACTGGCTCTCCTGATATACAAGTGAAAGTCTTATTTATAGGTATATGATCCTATTTGGTGCTTTTCCTGTTGTGTGTATGTAACGGCAATAATTAATTGCTGAATCAATGATTGTCATTTAATTCCTTGATTCTGGCTGTTAGAAACCATCCTGCCATTACTGCATTAACTCTATTTAATGCACAATCAAGAAGGTCATTGTATGTTGTTTCCGTTGATGTTCTTTTCGTTGACTAAGTCTTTGATATCTGCTACCTCTCCGTAAATGCTTTGCTCGGCATTACCATCAGATCTCTCTACGTCATCAGATCTCTCTACGTCATTGTATAAACTGACACGTGTCGACTACATGTTGGTCCACGTGTTAGGTGCGATTTTTCACCCATACACAATCTCTTCCAAAACCCATGATAGCTAGGCTTCTATTAAGTTGCTCATCTTCCAATTTGGTCCCCTACTCATTTTCAATTGGTCACTAACACCCCGGGAGCTAGCAGGGAAAGAAGAAAAGAAAACAAAAGTTAAGAAATGCACAATGGTAATGTTCACTTAGTTAACACTTATTTAAGGAAATTGTCAATTGGACAGTTGTGACTTGTGAGAACTCCAAATGTGAACAGCGGTTAAGCGTCTATTAAATTCGAATTTTTGACACTTCAATTTGAATTCCGTTAATGCTCAAACTAGCAGGTTGACTAGGTGCAACACATAACCTGAATTAAACTCATTCCATGATTATGCAAATAAGTGATAGATTAGCCTCCACATGTCATTAGTTTCTTAATTAATTTTAACAGCAAATACTTGTGAGGTTTCTTCTTATCCTTTTCTTGAAAAGTCCTTCGTTTGACATTTATCTTTAAATCAAACATAAATTCCAACCAAAACACTTTAACGTCTATCCTACATTAAGAATATTCTATTTAGTTTAGGATAAGTTGGTATTTGAAAGTTTAGCCATGTATTATTGGACGTCTAAGGCAGGTTGTTGGAATTGACTAATTAAAATTAAAAAAAAAAATATAAACAAGATTATTTGATTCATGCGGCTTAATTACGAAAGCAAGAGATGTATAATTTGGTAAATTACGGGAAATTTCAGTTAACGAATTTAATTTATAAATATCGTCTGACAATTAGCATATGATATTGAATTTAATTTGTCGTAATATTGGAAAAAAGTCAAATACACCACTATAGTCCTATATATGAACAAAAAAAAAGAAAAAATACGAAGGAAAGCGTGTGAATACTTGGTCAAAAGCAACTTCCAAACAAGCTAAACTATTAGCTTGGTCTCCTCTTTTGGAGGAGTATTTAAATTGATGACTGATAGCAGCATCAAGACTCAATTGGAGATATTATTTTTGGAGCAGTTTCTAGGGATGATTAAGCGAAGTAAATGCTCAGATACTCATGAAGATGAAACCTATCTTAAGTCTCGTTACAGAAATTGTGCATCAAATAAAGGCTAAAACCAGCGAAAGAATTGGGATATAAAAACCAGAAGTGTTGCATGCTTATTGTCAAGCTTATTATAGAGGGCATATATAGTGCCACCTCTTCACCCTACAATTGAAGATTGTGAATATTTGCTTGAAACAAACAAGGTCACTGTCAAATATCTAGAGGGAGGCGAACCAATGTCCAGATTTTCTGGCGAATGAAGGTCACATATACAATTTTTTTTTTTGTTGACAATTTGAAGAATACATTAAAGGAAATGGAGCTTCTTCTCCTAGCTGATTTAAACCGTATGAGTATGATTTTACAAAAGACTTCAAGACTTTTATTTATTTATATATTTATTATAAGAGATGGTTTCACGTGTGTGCTTAAACAGAATAAACTCAAACTTGAGGGTGTTTTGGACATTTATTGGAATACTAAAAGTTTTCCACTAAAGAGTAATGTGTCTTTCAGGTTTCAACTAGAGAGCCACGTATCATTTATGTAGGGCAGCATATATATACACACACTATCTTAGTTGCTCTGGGTTTATGAGTTTATCATCTTGTCTCTGTTACTTTATTTTGCTCTTTCTATTCTGTCTGCATATTTGTCATACATTATCCTATCTATATAAAGAATATATGCTATGACATCAACGAATCTCTGGCAAACATACAAGACTGCAGCTGTTTACCGATTAATTCATATACCACTGCTACCAAATTTTGGCAAAATTCTTAAGTGAATATGTCTTGGTTTTAACTGTATGCTTGGGTTGATGGTGAGTTTTTAAGCAGACAAGATTGCATGAGCTATTGCTTCCTCTGCATAAGGTAGACTTGAGGCAGTGGTTCCCCAAGTTCTGGCTGTCCGTTCTTCCTTTTTATGTTTGTAGATCTCAACACAAAAATTTTGAAATGAAGAAAGAGGGCACTATAAGTGCTCATCTTGAATTTGCAAGCAGATAACAAGCACAATATTAGTTTGGTCCAGAGATGGGAGAGGTGAATCAATTTGCTAAAGACTAAGATACGATTCAAAAATGTAAAGATTTATCACTAAGGAAGCCATAGAGTAGGGAATGCTTTGGAATAATTACACACTGAAGACAGTACATTAATAAAGAAGAACTTGGATTCACGACTCGAGAAAATTCTTGCGCATAGAGAAATTTTAAAAAGATGAAGAGTAAAAAAGGTGCCTCCTAGCTCTACCTACCAAAACATAATGGGTGTACAAGTATTCAAAACGGGGATCGGGTATAAATAATTTCCATCAAGGAATTAGACCAAGTGAGATGCATCGAGACATTGGTAGAATTGTTTGATATCAAGATTTTTGGATCCAGGCTTGGAAAATTAAGATCTCTTGGGAATAATCATACATTACTACTATATATAAGGGAGAATATCAATTTTTTGTAGTCCTCACATGAATTTTTTGTCTCTTTTTACCCCTAATTAAAAAATTTATTACTTTGTGAACTCTTGCAAATTTTGGTAAATTTTGAGAACTTTAATTTAAAGGCTTTTTTTTATACCACTAAAGATGATGTCATGGAAAAGATTAGTGATCCCCACAAAACATGCTTATACATATTTGAGTCTTTTATGAAGTATATTAAATTTGTTTATAATTATATTTTTCCTTAAGAATTTATTATAGATGCTTAAAGAGGATAATTATCATGTCAATCTAATTCTATAATATAGGTTTAATTATTGAATTAAAATATTATTTTTATAATACTATTTATTATTTGTTGATGTTGATCACCAATTATCATTTGCTATTTAAAATTTTTATTCGTCCGGTTATAGATAAAGTTTTTTATTTTCTCCTATAATTTTGTGTCGTATATCTTTGGCAAAAATAAGTAATTAACAAAGATTTCACTTAAGGTAAGATTAGGTTTTAAATCAAAAGAATAAATACAAATAGACCATCATTGTTAAATATACTTATTAAATGAATCGAAATTGTAAATTATAGTCCACAGTACGTTAATTAATTAATCAAATTTTACTTGCGCACGCTTTCAACATAAAACTTATCTAACAAATTACTATATTAAAAGAGGAACTACAAAATATTATAGTTATAAAAACACTGTAGTTAAAGAAACCAAGCAGTAATAATACTAAATAAGTGGAGTATATTTTTTACCTTTTTAATATTAAAATATTTTGCAAAATACCGTATAATAAAAGACAAAATAGTTAAATTCAACATGAAAAAGTTATTACAGTGTGAATTTCATAAAATGATTTATTAAATTAAGAAAAAGACGTTATTTTTTAACATGCATTTTTGGAAGGAAAATGAAAGCTTAAAGTAAGAACAATTTAATTTTATGGACAACAATTTAATTTTATGGACTTTTCAATATTTTTTTCGTGTGTTTATTTGAGAAAACATCTGCAAAAATATCTTGTAATATCAAGGGTTTTTATTATTTATAAGTTAACTTTATTGATTTCATCATACAACAATATTTTTTCGCAGTAAATATTTTTGACATTAATTGAATATTGTAATATTTTTTGGTAAAAAATAAGTAAGTTTAATTCAAAAAACAAATGAAATTAATTTAACATATGAAAAGCTGAATTTGGATCATTGGAGATTTTAGTCTAAAAATGTCTAAGTGAAATAGCAATTAGAAAAGTCAATGTTTGATTTTTTTTTTTTTAAATCTAATATATAAACTAAAAAAAAAATTTCCCTTAACTTTCAGATAGAAGTTTATTGAACGTATCAAATTGATGTTAGAAAAACAAAGAAACAATAGCACAAAATTTTCATTTTTTTGCGCGGATTGCCCTTCTTTTGGGGTGGTCTTTAAATTTTGCCCCTCATATTTGTGGTCTTTAAATTTTTCCCCCCATATTGTTGGTCTTTAATTTTTGCCCTTCGCGTTGCAACCCTGAGCTTCGCGCAGAAATCATGAGATTCTGGGTTCGAACCCCCGCTCAAGCATAAATTAAAAAAAAAAAATCGCAAGGCAAGGTTTGGGTCGCGTGTATGCCAAACCCAGCATACTCATGCCTTATGGGCAGACTTGGCATAAGTATGCCGGGTCCGGTATAACTTTGATTATTCCTTAACAAGTATATGCCGGGTCCAACATACTTATGGGTAGACTTTTAGTTAAGCCTTAAGTAAAAGTTTTTTCCTAGTTATACCTTATGGGGCAGGCATAACTAAAAGTATGCCCCATAAAGCATAATTTTAGTTATGTCTTATGGGACGCACTTTTAGTTAAGGCATAACTAAAAGTTTACCTTAAAAAGTAAAAAATATAATAAAATATATGCCTCAAGGCAAAGTACGCCAACAATCCCGGACTTTTGGTTAAACATAACTAAAATCAACGGTGGGGGCATAGCGAAATTTAAACTTTGTCTTGCGATTTTTTTTAAATTTTTTTTGACTTAGTAGGGGTTCGAACCTGAAACCCATGAGTTTTATCCGAAGGGCAAAATTTAAAAATTACAAATATGAGGGGCAAAATTTAAAGGCCACCCCAAAAGAAGGGCCCGAATTTTTTTACAAAATATCTAAAAATTGAATTTTATAAGATCGGTTTGGGCCCGGGCTTAGCATGGGCCAAGTGACACTAGTTAGTAATTAGTAGATAAAAGGCAATTTGTATATTATGTCTTGATGTTTGTAGTTGTGGTGTTATTTAAACGATATCCAGTACTCTCACTTGGCATAAAATTTAAGATAAAATAAAAGATTTTTGAAATGTGTGGTCTAAAATAAACATTGAATTTTTGTGTGGTATAGATCATTTCATTAAGGTAAAACATAATAGAAAGGTGAAATAGAAATTTTAAAGTTAAAATTGTCTCTAATTATAAAAAAGTGACTTTTTTTGGAACAGCCTAAAAAGGAGAGGATGTCACAGGATCGGGAGAGTATTAATTAGCATCTCATGTTATCTAACTGATTTGATAATAGCTTTCTTACATGCATCATATTTTAGTATATGCAACTTTCATACTAAAAATTTCTGACTTTCGTAATACTGCACGGGCCATTACTCCCTAGTTTAATACCGCATAAATTTACATTTCCTTTTTAGTGTTTTTATTTTGTCTTAAAATAAGCCCTCAAAAATAATTTGGACCCATTTAACTTAGTTTATAAAGCTGACTTTAATAAGTTTGAAAAGTTTTTATAAACGGGCCATTACTCCATAATTTGTCAAAAAAATAAGTTTAGTGTCTTATTTTTTTCAATGTAAAAAAAAAAAAAAAAAAAACTTTAAAAACTGCTCTTCACAAAACAGGTAGTGTCTATTTCAATGTAAAAATAAAATAAAAAAAACTTTCAAAACTGCTCTTCACAAAACAGGTAAAACAGTTGATAACATTTAGCTATGTCCTTCTATGTGCCTGTTGATGTTCCCTTCTTTTAATTGAAGATATTACAATATGTACCTCCAATATCCTTCCAACTAAGAAAGGAGATCAAAAAGTCAATAGCTATCCATCATCATTAAAAATAACGTGTGCACTTTATATCAGTTCCCGACTTTACAAAAAATACTGGATAAATCAAATCTTTATTCGGATAGGATTCCTCAACCTTTCTAATCCCAAAACAAGAAAATATTAGTTGCGAAGTTAATGGCCAGTGACATCCATAATAATTTGTTTGGTCGTATATGGATGTAATATATGGAAAAAATCCGAGTATTTTCCTTCCCACTAGTGAATACAATAATATGAGATGGTGATGGGAACAAGTGGCCAATAGAGGCTACGGCAATTTGATATTTTCCAAGAAAGTATCTTCTCCTTATAATTAATTTCCACATAATAATCTGTTTCTCTCTTCCTCACCAAGTCACAGGCATACCCCTAATATATAAACACAGCCCCCTCTGTCCAGTGAAGCCCATTTCAATTCTTCAAGACTTCTTTGCTAGCAATTCCTGTGATTTGTAAGTATGTTTATGTAGATGCAGATAATATAATTTATATTTTCCCATTTCTTGAAATTGATTTCTTCACCCCTTTTTATACATGTTTCTATGTTGTTCTTTTTGTTTAATACTGTTAAGTGAAATGGGATCAATTCTGTAAATTGCTTTCCCTGTCCCAATTTATGTTATATTTTTGGTTTCTTGAAAGTTAATTTGACTAATCTCTGAAGCGAGACCAACTCAATATATAAATAAATTAAAATTTAGATATTTGAAAAACTATACGAAAAGTACTATATATAAGTTGTAATTCTTCTCAGGTCAATAACATGAAAAAATACATTTAAATTATTGGTCAAACTTTACATATATTGAATCTCGGGAAGCTAAAAGTGTCACATAAATTTAGTTAAACAGAAAATTGCTGCTCTAGTTTCTTTGATGCCATGGATTTTAGTTTCTTGCCTTTTTGGATTGAAAGTTGGTTTTGGGTTTGATAAGGTAAAAGTAGGTTGAGAAGTTTCATTTTTTAGAAGAGTGGCAGGAAAATTCAACTTTCCATGTCAATTTGGTGGCATATGCCTTTTTGTAGATGAATACAATAGCAGTTGATCTTTAGTCCCAGCCAAAAGTTTCGAAAATATTACCCCTTTTGGATTGTGAACCTGAGGTGTTCAAGTGTAATTTGTAAACTTACTTTTCTTTTCATTTGAGAAATTATTACTAGTTGAAATTGTTCGTTGATAATGACAAGTTCTAATATCTTTTTGAGTATGTTTCATGAGTGAATTCTGTGGATCATCTTCCTTTCCATGCAATCTTTACACAGTATGGGCAATCTGTTGTGCTGTATAAAAGTTGATCTATTTTACAAATAAGTTGTAAACTGAAAATAGCTATGCTAGTTTTTATGATGCCATGGATTTTAGTTTATTGCCTTCTGTAAAGTAGGTTGAGAAGTTTCTTTCTTTAGAAGATTGACAGGAAAATTCAACTTCATGTCAATTTGGTGGGATATGTCTTCTATAGATGCATAAAGTTAGCTGTAGACAACAGTAATTGGACTGCTGGTATCGTGACAATGAATTTAGTTTCTTGGTTAACTATGAGTTTACTTCTAGTTATGCTGTAGATTGTGTCAAAGAACTGCTTCCACTCACAAAAGGTAGAAAAAGAAACATACCTTCCCTTCCTAAAAATTCTAATAGAAGTTCATCTTTAGTCCCTGGAAAATATAGAATCATAGTTCGAAATATTACCCCTTTTTGGATTGTAAACTTGAGATGTTGAAGTATAATTTGTTAACTAGTACTACGTTGTTCAATTTTTCATTTGAGAAATTAGTACTAGTCTAAATTGGTGGTTAATAATGACAAGTTCTATTTGTATAACATCTTTTGAGCATGTTTCATGGTTGAATTCTGTGGATCATCTTCCTTTTTCGTGCAATCTTTACAGAGTATGGGCAATTTGTTGTGCTGTGTACAAGTTGATCAATCCACTGTTGCAATTAAGGAGCAGTTTGGCAAGTATCAAGATGTGCTTGAGCCAGGTTGCCACTGTCTGCCTTGGTTCCTCGGATTCCAGCTAGCTGGCTTTCTCTCCCTCAGGTTGCAACAACTGGATGTTCGCTGCGAGACAAAGACAAAGGTCTATTCTTTATTCCAAAACAGGAATTCCATTACTTGAAACAAACTGTGTTGGTTCATAGCCAAATCATCAAAGTCAACCACCATTTGCACTTTGACAAACATAAGTAGGTGATGGTTTTTCGCTGTTTATGGATATTATGACCTAATACATTTAGTGCAACATATGTGCAGGATAATGTGTTTGTCAATGTTGTGGCATCAATTCAGTATCGTGCCCTGGCAGACAAAGCAAATGATGCTTTCTACAAACTAAGCAACACTAAGGGTCAAATTCAGGCTTATGTTTTTGATGGTAGATACCTAAGCTGTCTGTTTATAAATCTGATGTTCCATTTCTGCGAATAAATTGGTTTCAATAGATATTGCTAACTTAAACAAATCTATGTTTTTTTTCAGTTATAAGAGCAAGTGTTCCAAAACTCAATCTTGATGATGTTTTCGAGCAGAAAAATGAAATTGCCAGGGCTGTTGAGGATGAACTTGAGAAGGCAAGCCAATTCTTCAATATTCTTTTTTAATTGATGCAAGCAATTTGGTTTGTTTGTTGGATCTAATACGAGTCCTATTATGATCCTTTGCAGGCTATGTCGGCTTATGGATATGAAATTGTTCAGACACTTATAGTTGACATAGAACCAGATGAGCATGTGAAGAGGGCTATGAATGAAATCAATGCTGGTATGTTAAGATCTTCTCTCTAATTATGCCCGGTGCCTGCTCTTTCTCAACTGCTCTAACTAGATAGTTCCAAGAGACACGTCACTTGATGGATTTTCCTTGCGGTATTATGTGAATTTTTTATGCAAAACAATTTCTTCTCACAGTCATATGACAACTTTAGGATTTGTAATAACATCTATGTCTACCAAGCTCTTTATGGACTAGTTTCTATTTCCTTCCCATGTTTAATTATTTTTTTTGTGTGAGAAAGAATGGTGCGGGGGTTAGTTGGGCTTAACCCTGCAAACCGCCCCGCCCCGGCCCACTGCCATAAGTGTAAGCAAGGGTTTCCAGGGTATGGATATTCTTTTTTTTCTTTTTCTTTTTCCAGTTTGCCTAATTGAGTGTAATGGTATTCTTGCTCCGTTTGTCTTGATATTTTTCATGTCTTAACTATTTTCAACTCCACAGCTGCGCGGATGAGGGTGGCTGCTAATGAGAAGGCAGAGGCAGAAAAGATCTTACAAATTAAAAGGGCTGAAGGAGAGGCGGAGTCGAAGTATCTCTCAGGGTTAGGTATTGCACGACAGCGCCAAGCAATTGTGGATGGTTTGAGAGACAGCGTGCTCGGATTCTCAGTGAATGTGCCTGGAACCTCAGCAAAGGATGTTATGGACATGGTCCTCTTAACCCAGTACTTTGACACCATGAAAGAAATTGGCGCTTCCAGTAAATCATCTGCCGTCTTCCTTCCTCACGGGCCTGGTGCTGTAAGAGATGTGGCAAGCCAGATTCGCGATGGACTCCTTCAAGCTTCTGTTGATCGTTAAATGGTCCATCTCTCAGAAATGTCAAATGAGTTGCACTTGAAGCAGCCTTTTTCCTTTTGTCTTTACTTTCTGAAGTGTGGATATATGTGGTGAGTTTGACTTTGTTCTTGTGAATGCCATTGGTACCTATGTTCAAATGTTATATTGTAAAAATTTTAAGATCTCCAGACCTTTGAAGCATTGTGAAGTACTGTTAATACATTGATATGATATTGCTCCTTGATGACGATTCAAGCTGAAGGATATTCGTAAATTGACATGTTAACTTTGTTCCTTTTACTCATCTGTTCAAACATGTAGTTTATGACACGCGTTGGGATTGATCCCTGCAGTATGTAATGTTTTTTGCTATCTCATGTCTAAACAGGACTGCAAGATGCAAAGTTCATCAAGCGGAAACCAAGTTCTTTTTAGCTTTATAGTAATGTGTGAATTTGGTTTTCAGAAAACTTTTTTGAGAGAGTTAACTGAGTAGGAAAGGTCAATTGAACTTCTTTACTCTAGTAATACAAATTAAAAAGTGTAGACTGTTCAAAAGTTAGTTTAATATAAACATGGTGGAGTAAATTTCTCGAATGGTCACTCATGATAAGGTTCGCGTACACTCTATCCTCCCCACACTCCACTTTTATAATTACCTTGGCATGTTGTTGTTGGTCACTCATTTTAGTAAAATTATGGAGCAAGGTTAGTTACGAGGACCTCTTATAATTTGAATAGAAAAAAATATTTTTTTTAAATTTTTTATGTGTTTTTTTCAGATCTCTTATGTGTAAAAAATGAAGATCTCTATCTTATTTTTATATCAGTAAAGTTACTCAACTTATACCTTATTTTCTACAAAGTAATTCTAACTGGAAAATGCATTTTCTTCGCCTGAAAGTTCACTTGGATACGAAAATTAATATAATTAATCTAAATTAAGACCACTTATTTCACTACCAAATAAAATGAGGCAAGTATGAAAAATGCCCTTTCTCTTATTTTTATACCAGAATTTTGGTATAACTTATCACATAGATAAAAGAAGGGATAAGTTATCCATATTATAATCTCGATTTTAATCCGAAAATTATAATAGTGGGATATCCCGATTTTGAACCAAACAAACAGCCATAATGTACACAATTGTAAAATAACATAATTATTATAAAAATATAATGTTGAACAAATAATTGTACGTGAAAAATAAAGTAAATTTTAAGTGAATAATTAATTAATGAAATTAACAAGAAAAAGTAATTAAGCAAGATAGTTCTAGATCTTCTACATACTAATAAAACAAAACCTACCCCTCCCTAATAGACCTTCACAAAATCAATTCCATCTTCACTCTTACTATTTTCCTTTTACCCTCTGTAAGCAGTGTGTGCTGACCTTCAATCTTCTTTACAAGATTGAATCACAAACTACCAACACGAATTCATTCAAATTCAAGATCGTAGATGGATCATACATGGCGTCCTCATCTTCCACCACCACCACCACCACCAATCCAAGGTAGAATCTGTCCTCCTCTACCACCACCACCCCCTTTCCCTTCTTCAAATTCTAGTTATCAATATCCCCCTCCACTTCCTCCCCACGTGGCAGCACCTTACGACCCCTTCATCGATCATCGCGGTGGGCCCCCTATACCCCCTCCTAGTCGTCCCACCTATGGAAATCATCCACTAAACCCTAGTTATGATTGTGGTAATGTTGCTGTAAATATCCATCATCGTAGTGGGCCCCCTCCTCATCATCCCACCGTTGATAGCTATGAACATCATCCACGGCCCTCTGATGCGTATGGAAATCATCTAAACCCTAGTTATGATTGTGGTAATGTTGGTGTAAATATCGATCATCACCCTATGCCCCCTCCTCATTATCCACGGCCCTCCTCGGATGCATTTGGCAATCTAAACCCTAGTTATGATCCATTTAATGTTGGAGTAAAGATCGATCATCGCGGTGGGCCCCCTCCTCATTGCCCTACAATTGATGGCTACGAACATAATCCACGGCCTTCGGATGCATATGGGAGTGTAAACCCTAGTTATGATTATGGTAATGCTAATGTTGGAGTTAAGAGAATGAGAGTTGATGATTCACCTGGTCAATTTATGAGCAAAAAGTTGACAAATTTAGCTAGGTTTCCAGATGATAATGAAAGGAGATTGAAACTGATTAACGAATTTGGTGGGGCGGATCACGAATTAGACAAGGGGAATGGTAGTTTTGATGCTGGAGAATATGGGAAATTTGATGGATTCCTAGGTGGTAAAAGTAGCAATAGCAGTTTTGTTGATCCAGGTTATCGTAATTTGGATAAAAATCAAAGATTTCATGATCAAGAACGTTTCGAGAGACAGCAATATCCGATGAGGGAAGGGAATAATGGACAGTTTGGACAATTACGATATGATGATGTTGACAATAATCTGCCCCGGAAAAATGGTTACAAGTACGGTGATAGTTACCACAATGTAGAGCACGATCAACAGAATTATGAAGGATCAAGGTACAGCTCAAAACTTGGAGATGGGTATCTTCCAAGACATGGAGTTTCAGGGATGAATAAACTGTACCATGAACAGACAAGCCGTTTGCCTATGGATGGTCGCGGTTACAACCATCATTCGGAGGCTTATGCAACGCAGAATCATATGGAGTCGAAATCAGATCACTATGGTTCACCATACGACCATAAGGTTAATTCAGCGGACCGTAGTGGGATGAGCTTGTATTCGGCGCATGGTGGTAAGGCATTTGCTAACCAGCCGCCACTTCCAGCTTCTCCACCACCTCCACTTCCAATGGAACCCCCTTTGCGCGAGCGTCTTGTCTCATCTTCACCACCTGGAACATCTGCCTCATTGTTTCCGGTTTCCGTTGGTTCTTCAGCTCCTTTGCCATCATATTATCCTTCACTTCCTGAAGAAAAGCCCATATCACGATATCAACACAATTTACACTTGTCATCTCGCGCTGCTATAGAGGTACTCCTTCAGTTTTTTGGGCTTTGTTTGTGTTCTTCACTCTGCAATCTCTATTATTGAATGGCTCAGGAGATGACATTATATATGAATATTGAAATATTGCCTAATTATCAAATAAATATTGAAACGTTACCTATAAAAAAGTTTCAAGAGACCTAGTGATCAATGAAGTGGGTTGAGAACTATGATGCCAGGCAAAAATACTAGGTGATTCTTCCCATCTGTCTAAGGCATTGATGGACAAAGTTACCCAGTCTTTTTTTGGCCTTCTCTGCTCTTTTGCACACTAGCTTGAACGATGGATCTTCAGAATAAAAGATGTACATGTGTGTGCCTTTAGCTTGCTTCTTGACTTAACAATTTCATATCCTTTTTATGTTGGGAGTTATGGTGAAACATGCCTAATATATCTGATTTTTGTGTGTTTTACCAGGAAGTCCATATGCATCGCTATACTTCATCATCTATACGCTCCGGAGGAAGTGAACATCCTCTGTTAGAGGTACCTCTAGAGAAGTCAAAAGTCATTGATGCTAAACACATACTAAAGCATCCATACCGAGCTACCCGTCCTGATCATCTTGTTGTAATTCTTCGGGGGCTTCCAGGTGCTTCTTTCTTTTCCAAGGGTTACCTCATTTAGTTATGTAGTTGTCCATTTGCTTTTAGTTGATATCTGATTATGACTATAAGATTTTGCTCTTTTTTTTTTGGATGAAGTAAGGTATTTCATTAGAAAAGCATAAGTAGATGCATAATTACGGGGGCGTAACTACAGATAGGCAAAAATACAAAAGAGAATTGCAGGCCACCATACATTGATTCCTTCTCAAGTTAAGAGTACTAATAAAAACTAAAAACTGTTCAGGGGACAACATTGTCCAGAAAAAAAGATTAACTAAGCATTTGGCTTTAAGAGCTTGAGCAGGAGTTGAGGTATCATCAAAACATCTCTTGTTCCTCTCAGTCCAAATACACCAAAAAATTGCAGGAGGAATCATATTCCAGACCTTTCTGATGGTCTTATCCCAACTGGAAGCATTTTCTATTCAGATTATCCAAAGTAAGACATGCATTCTTTAGTATAACCCAGCTGAATCATTTAATCTTCATAGGCAGTTTAGTCTTCCATACTAGCTTCCATGGCCATATATCAGGCAATTGATTATTAGAACATTGCTGCCTATAGCATTCTTTCACTGTGAATGTGCCTTTGTTTCCCCATCTCAACTTGTCTGGTGCACTTTCATCAATGTTGTGAGCTTCCACCTTTGCTGTCATTTCCATCGAACTCCCAAGTTCCCAATCCTGTACAAACCTTCTGAAATGCACATCCCAACTGTTGTTGATTCTGTTTTGAGCAATTGAGGAATCCTTGTCTCTGGCAATGTTGAAAAGGCTGGGGTATAACTCCATGAGAGATGCATTGTTAAGCCATCTATCCTTCCAAAACTTAATATGAACACCATCACCAGGTTTTAATGAAAGTTATTGACCCTAGTATTACTTGATGAGGAGACTAAATACCTTCCCCACTTAAAATATAGACTTCTTTAGTTCTCCCCCTCCCCCCCGAAGAAGGAAAAGGATAAGTGAAACTTGCTGTTGTTAAGAAAAGAAAGTTGAATTCTTTATTGTGTTAAGTCTGCTGGAGACATATATATAGGTTGGTTTGATGTGGGTATGCTTAGTAGGCGTTTGGACAATATTTGGCTGAATAGGGAAGAGAGAAGAGAATTTGAAGTATTTGGACATGAATTTCATTTGGAAAAAAAGTTGAAGTCTTGTGCGTGAAAACCTTTATTTCACTTGTAACTACGGAAGCTGGGTTTCAACTTTTGAAATAATGGACCACATTGTGAAACAAATATTGATCTGCAAATATTATATCAAGTTGAAGTTGAGATAATAAAATAAAATTTGTGACCAATTCTACCTTTAGGTGGTTTGGATTTTTCCAGACCACTGGAAATTAAAGAGTACCTTTCTGCACAAAGTACTAGCTAATTATGAATGAATGAACTTTTTGGGTGTGCGCTCTCTCTCTCTCTCTCTTCCTTCATGGCTTTCACTTTCTCCCCTGTTTGTTCCCTCTTTTTGTCGTTTTCATGATAATACATCCTTGCTTTGGGAAAAATTGAAGTGTGATCCTGGATCAGACGTGTTCCTTCTCGCATGTTGGGATCCATTGAGACAATTCTTTCACTTTTGACCTCCTTGCATTGCATTTGTTGGCCTACTTCATTATTCCATCAGATACCGACTGAAAGTAGTCTAGGGGCCGGAAAAGTATGACCAGTTTGCTTCCCTCCTAAGGATAATCATTTGTGATTCTATAGATTCTTGGCTGCGTACACTCTACCCTCCCCAGACCCCACATTGTGGGATTCTACTGGGTATGTTGTTGTTGTTGTTGTAACCACTTAACGGCTGGCACTCATGTTAGATGTCCTTTTGTGACTGGATTGCCCGCATTCTTATATGAAGAATGTTTAAAAAATGAAAGCTCACTGTGCCAAAAGAATTTGGATTCTCTCGGTAAGCTTTCTTCTTGTATTTTCAGCCTTTTATTATCAAATTTTCAGGGAGTGGAAAGAGCTATTTGGCAAAGATGTTACGTGATCTTGAGGTTGAAAACGGTGGCACTGCCCCTCGTATTCACTCAATGGATGATTACTTCATGACTGAAGTTGACAAGGTCTTATCTTGTTCTTACTTGAAGTTCTTTTGATGGTCAACATCTCTTGCTTTTCTTTCTTTCATATATTCTCCCAAAAATAAAAACAAGTTCTTTTGGACATGCAGGTGGAGGAGAGTGAGGTTTCGAGATCTTCTGGTTCTATCAGAGGCAAAAAGATGGTGACAAAGAAGGTCATGGAATACTGCTATGAACCTGAGATGGAGGAGGTAAAAACATTTCTGCCTAACTGAACTTCCATAGATTCAAACTTGGAGGCTTTTACCAATCAAAAAAAAATTTGGAGCCTTTAGTCTTGGATATTTATCTGCCTTTCTAAGAGGTAGTTTTAAGGGATATATCTGCAGTGGAGTAAAATCCATATGCTGACTAGCTGTTAACTGAATCCGGGGGGGGGGGGGGGGATTGAGGATACTCCGGGGGGGAGCTTGTTTTTCTTTTATTTTTTTGGCATTTGATGCCGTGGAGGATCCAGGATTTTTACTTAGGGGGTTCGGAAAAAACAACAAAAGCTAATATAAAAATTAATGTTGTCCATGGGAATCGAACGCAGGAGGCAAATTTGAACACCCTTGCAGTTCAGGGTATTCCAAAGTTAATAGATGTACATAAACACAGAAAATCTACCCTATATATATAATGTAATTTTATGCCGAGGGTGTTCGGGTGAACACCCTCTAAATCCGCCCCTGATTTGATGTTGTCGAAGCTCTTATTTTCTAACTTTTACCTTAAAAAAAAAAAAAAAAAAAAAGCTCTTATTTTCTAGTTGGTGTTGATTCACAACATCCTAGGATGTAGACCCTGTTGGGTTAGCTGTATAAAACTAGCTGATAAGCATCAAGTGATGAAAAACATTTTTAGGTGCTGAGACTGAGTTTATAAATAAGCAATTACATGTTTGGGTAGAAGTATTGAAGCTGATATAAGAAGTTAATGTGTTTGGTAAAAAGGTGTTGAACTGCTGATAAGCACCTTTTCTGTTAAAATCGCCAAAATGTCCTCAAAAGCTAGTTACCAAAAATATTAATTTAAAAGTATTTTACATCATAAAAAAGGGACAAATGACGAAAATAGAAGAGTGATTTAAAAAACAAAGTTTTAGGAAGTGTATTTCAGAGATTACAAAAGATATTAGGGATAAAATCGTAAAAGGTTTGGACAAACCCAGAGTGCTTAGAAGCTGTGAAACCATAAGCTAGGTGTGACCAACTTATGACTTTTAGCTGATTTGGACTAAACGCGTAGATAAGAGATAAGCCAAAAACTACTTATAAGATAGTTTGACTAGCTTATAAGCTTAGTATAAGAGCCTCATAGTGGTAAATTATGTTCAATATCAGCTTATGGTGATGTTTAATTGGTTACACAAGTTCCTCTTTGCCTGGTATTTGCAAGGCTAGATGAGTAATATGGTAAATTTACAACTTAGAATTATGCAGTATTCAGGGAAAGCAGTATTGATTTTGAGGTTTGTTTGTCCAATTCTTTTCTATTGAGGTTTTCTTCAAGTTCTTACTGTGCAATGCTAGGTGAAACTGCACTTAGTCCTAGTTAAGTTTCCTCTTTCCTTTTTTTTTTTCCCGGGTGTGGGCGGTTTGGATTAGAGTGTTATGGACATAATAAAAGCAAGCAAACAAGAGACAATGGTTTCTTATTTTCTCCTTTTTGTATTTCCCTGTTTTGGCGCGCGGGGGGGGGGGGGGGGGGATAGTGTAAACGAGTGACCAACAAAATGCCACTATTTAGTTTCTGGGCTGGGGGCTTGAGAGCCCTGGTTCACCAATCGGCAAAAAAATATGTTTTCATATTGCATGCCTAGGAAGCTTCTTGAAATTATGAGGTAACACTCAATGTAATGGTATATTGTAATTGCATCTTCCAAGAAGCTTGACTCGTCCATACTCTATGTGATATAGAGAGGTCATTTTATGATATTTCCCGTTGATCTTTATGGGTTGGGATTTTACCAGTTTGTTTCCCCAATTTTCTGCAATTTAGTGCCTCATCTATATTATTGCCTATATTGATATTCTCTCCTCTTTCAGGCTTATCGGTCAAGCATGTTGAAGGCTTTCAAAAAGACCCTAGACGAGGGGGCTTTCTCCTTCGTAATTGGTATGGTATTTTGGGGCAAGATGATAGCTCTTACTCTGCAATTCCACAATTCTTCTTTTTGTCCATAATCTAAGACTGACGTGTGAAATGATTTGCATCATGTTTTCTTTTACAGCTAGATGTCTATTCTTTTGTTTATTGTTTCTGTGAGATTCTCAAAATCTGCTAGTGAAATGAATTACACGCTGCCGTCTGTTGTTTTGTTGTATCATCTGTTGCCCTCTTTTGGAGCATATTTTTTTCTATAGAAAACCTCCATTTTTGTTGGATCTAGGAAACTTGTAGGTAGACAGTATCCCATAGGTTTCTTGATCATAGCTAGCACATTGGTTCTTCAAGTCATGCTAGATTGTCTAGTTAAAAAGTTCAACCATAATTTAATTATAGATTAAGTGGTGATGCAGTGCCTTGCACTGCCTTCAGTTTACTAACTACAGATGCAGTTTTGTTTGGCAATTGACCCATTTGTTGCTGGTATTTGTGCCTCATCTTAGTGGATGACCGCAATCTGCGGGTAGCTGATTTTGCTCAGTTTTGGGCAACCGCAAAGGTATACTCTCAGTTCTCTCTATTACACAACCAGTTCAAGTGCTATAGTCTCGTTCAATTGTTTTCAAGGACACTTTGAATGTCTAAAAGTCTTATACCTTTTGTGTTTGTGTATGTGTAGTTTGTCACTGTTTTATAGGTTGGCAGTTCTTTCAATTTTAAAATAATATAACCTTAGTTGATCAAGAGAATTTGTGGCTGAAGTCACTTATCCTTCAGTTGTCCAATATGGCGGAGTGGATACTGCGAGTTCGAAAACTCACTCCGTTCAGTCCTAATATTTTGTTAAAATTGTGTTGTATTTTAAGTTTTTGTTAATTGGAATCTATTTAATTCATGGCGTGGGTTTTGCCTCAGTTTCTATTTTCTGTTGGTCTGCCTAAAAGTACCATATCCTGATGACTTGTGTGTGAACTGTTTAGGATTTTAACTCGTTCTTGTCTGTTGGCAATGATTTGATATAGAACACCTTCTCATGCATTGCTTTAGAGTAGATTTACTAAAGAAGATAAAAGCAAGCACCCTGTCTTGTGTTTTTGGCCCACCGTTGTCACTAATATTTTAGTGGTGATTTTGCTTGCAATTCCGCAAATACGTTATTGCTGTGTCTTGTTTTGCTCACACTAAACTTCATTCCTAGTATAACACATAACAATGTGTAGGAATTGCCAAGGCTATCTTTTTCACATCTCTATTGATTGAATAGACTCCTGGATTTTAGAAATTATATTCCAGTTGAAAGTTTGTTCAAGATTATCGGCGTTGGGGGTGGGTGGGGGTGAGTGGCTTTGGTTCAAGAAAGTTAAGATGTTACCAGATGCAGTATATGGAGAAGTTTGGTTTCTGGTGGGATATTGAAATCTTCAGTTGATGATTTGAATCAGCAGATAGTTGCTATTTGACAAGCATAAAGCTTAATGCATCGACTAGGACAGATCGTAGAACTTAAATTTTATTACTAACTGATAGCATAAAACTGGCATATATTCCGACGTGCAGGTTCATCAAGCTTGAAGCTTCAAATTAAGCTTTACCAAAGAACAATGCAAAATTGTAAACTTTCAGTAAGCAAGCTCAATTATCATTGGGATGGGGCTGAAATACCCAGCTAGAGCAACAGAAAACTTGGATAATAGTTAGGTTTAGCATTTCCCCCAATCTACAACTTCTTCGTAGAAACTATGGATCTGCGTCTAAAGTACCTGCTGCACAACTTGCTTACCGTCGATATATTATGCTGGTTATCTAAATACTGCTAAACAACTGCATGTATTCAGAATGTACAAATTTGTGGATGACAACTGCATATCTATAACTATGTAATTCACCAGATCAATCCTATTAAATAACTTTTAAGATCATGAAGGTTTATAGAAGGATATCTGGTTGACAGATCTTATAAGTGGAAATGTCTTTCTTTACCTGAACCAAATTTTCCTTCTTTTGGGGTTAGGTTTGGTTGTTTTGGATGGGGTGGGGAGTTAAAAGAACTTGATTTGATGAAAGCGGTTGTATATGTGGAGAAGCCAAGCAACTAGTACGACCATACAATTAAAATGCGGTTTATGTTTTAGATTTGTAGCCAAAAGAGACTCGAGTGACTAAGTTTGTCCTCTAGTAATTTGTTTTTATCGTATTGAGTCAGTTTCAGTTTTGGCTGGTTATTACATGGAATTAGTTTGGTAATTCTTTGCCATAAATTTTCAGAGAAATTGGTATATATCCTTTAATTATGAAAACCTCTATCTGATAAATTATAAGACTCACTTTGTTAATCAGTTATTTGAAATTTATGTGATTCTGTATTAGTCTTTTGTGGTGTTTATCTTTTTCTTTATCTATTTTTTGTGATGAGACTAAGTAATGCTGGTTGGGTTAATGTAATTGAAGTTGCGAGATTGGGCTGAGTTAAAGTAATCGTTTCCCTGTGTGGGATTTGTGTTAACTTTTTTTGATGTATATTTTGAAATTTTGAATTAAGCCTAGTGTAAATTTAAAAGTATAAAGGCAATCGAAGTTCTCCGTGTAACGTGGTGGATTCCTATCTATTCTGTCTGGTTACCTGTAGTATTACATCATCAAAGCAGCTTAAGTTGGGTTGAGTTAAAGTAATCGTTTCCCTATGTGGGATTTGCGTGAACTTTTTTTAATGTATATTTTGAAATTTTGAATTAAGCAGTCTAGTGTAAATTTAACAGTATAAAGGCAATCGAAGTCTCTCCCTGTAATGTGGTGGATTCCTATCTATTCTGTCTGGTTACCTGTAGTATTACATCATCAAAGCAGCTTAAGTAGCCTTCCTGAATACCTTTTTTTGTAAGCCAATAATTTCATTCATCAGAACACCCAGTAGGTGTTAGAAAAATACCTACAAGTTCTAAATGAGACACAAGTCATCCGAAGTTGTCCATCTATCTATACACACAAGTAGCAGATAAAGTGCCTTTGCTCATAGGATATAAATCTAAGTAGTGGATAAAGTGCCGTTGCTCATAGGATATGATAAAACTAAGTGCAAAGCTGATATTATTATGTTTCTCATCATTTATTTGGATGTTAAACAGATTATTTTTTTTAAAAAATAAGATGTTAAATGGAATAATATTTTTGAGAAAGTACGCGGAAATAATATTCAAATCCCTAACAAAAAACACTAGTTGATTTTTTCCCATCTTACTAAGGGTGGATACCTGTGCTGGTGGGAGGTAGCAGGTACTCGGTGGGATTGTCGAGGTGCGTGCAAGTTGGACTGGACACAAAAAAATAATACTCTTTGCCAGTGTTTTTACTTTTTGGATGGGAGTGTTGTTGCCCCTTGCTTTCTAGATTTTATTGCTTGTCACATTCCCTACAGTGATGCCTGCTGCTTCTGTTACTTCTGCCTATTATGGCTTCTCCTGTTACCATCGCATATATTTAAGAAAAGCTGATTGCTGCCTTTCTGTTTGCCATGGTTGTTTTCTTTGCTTATTTGTGTTGCTTATTATTTCAGAGATCTGGTTATGAAGTGTACTTGCTAGATGCGACTTATAAGGACCCGGCGGTAAGTTAGCTCATGTATTTCTTTGTTGGCCACGATTTAACATCAAGCATGGTGTGTTATGCACTGGTTTTCTCTATAGCTTGCATGTATATATGTATGGTCATTTTCTGATCCACTGAATGCACTTTTTAAAACTCATTTCCTTGTGAATTTCAGGGATGTGCAGCAAGGAATGTGCATGGTTTCACGCGGGATGACGTACAAAAGATGGCTGGGAAATGGGAGGAAGCTCCATCCATGTACTTGAAACTTGATGTTAAGGTACCTTCTCCTTAAAAACTATCTCGTTGCATAGTTAGGTTCTACATCCTGGACTCTCAAGTATACTTATACCAAAGTTATTCCATAAGTAGTTGTTAGTGTAGCCTTTTAGACCTTACATGAGATGCTAATATGTCAATCTGTCCTTACATTGTATTTCAATAATGTGACAGTCATTACTTCATGGAGATGCTCTGGAGGAAGGTGGAATCCAAGAGGTAAATTTCTTTATGCATATTTTGTTGAAAACTGTACCCAAGGTTCAGCTGATGCATACCCTGACCATGTGCACATAGACACTTGCTTATGTTCCATAGCAAATGTGTCCAGTAGAGTTCTCCTGAGGCCCACCTAAAGTTGCAGATAGCAGCAGCTATGAAATGAAGAGACTTCCACTAAAGTAGGAGAGGTAGATTAATGGGATGGGATGCCACCACCTTTAGATGTGTTCTGGAGTATCTGGAAGGAGAGAAACAGTTTGGCCTTTAAGCTATAAAAAGATAAAAGAAACAGACTAGCCTATGATTTTGTCGGAAATGCTTCTTGGATAGTCCTACATTTTCTTTTGTACAGTTTTTGGCATGAAGGAAAATTTCTCATAGCTTGTAAAGTTGTTCCAAAAAAAAGAAAATTTCCTGGCTTGTAAATTTGGCATCATATAGCTTTGAAAATATTTCCTCTTTTGTCTTCCTAGCTTGTTCATTTAATAAAGTGGCTTTCATTTATTGAAAAAACTAATATATGAATGGCCAAAATCATGTGATGTTGTCTTGGATGGTATTAGTTCCTACACTATAATGACACATGAATAGTCAACAATGTCTAAATGCAAGGAGGGAAAGAAAAGAGATGTCGGCTGATAATGTCCCAAACGTCTTATTTTTTTTTCTGAAAATAAACAACATACCCAGTGTAACCCCCCAAGTGGGGTCTGGGTTTTTCTGAAAATAAACTAATGAACAATAAATAAGTTACATAGTAATAATGTACTTGGTGATTATATCGAAAAAATAGTAGTAATGTACTAGGAATATCATGTGATAACCACCGACTTGTAATGTCTTCATTCACATCTTTTTCAGGTGGTAGTACTAAAACATGTACAGCTTCTGTTACTGAGAGGTAGAAACTTCTAAATCATGAGTCTTATTTTATTTCTGCAGGTGGACATGGACATGGAAGATGATGACTCATTGGGAGTGCCTTCCACTTTAGATGAAGAGAATATAGAGAAGTTTAAAGTACCTCCCCAAGAGGATGTTCGGGTTGATGGTATGTCATGGATCTGTCAAAAGGGTCATCTGTATTTATTATGTTGCTCCTGTCTGGACTCTATTGTTGTATGTCCTAAATTCTAGTTAGTAAACATTGTGGCAATTTGCATAGTGGAATCATTTCTGGGTAGGTCTCCCAGATCAATTTGTGATAATTCTGGTGTAGAGATCGTTTCTTACCTTACCAACTGAGAACGATCCCCTTCTTTTTTTAATATTTACATTCGATGTAGTCACAGTAGGTATGTTTGTGTTGAGGCTTAAAACAAGGTTGAGCTGATTTTATCGTGTAATAACACAAATGGCCCGACTTTTGTGGTGGTTGAACTTGGTTGATTCCTAAGTTCAGCCGCCAACCTAGCTTTGACCAGTGGTCTGAACTTATTCTCCCTTCCAATGCTGATTACTTCTCACATCAGTTGGGCTCTGTCTAACGTAGTCTTTGGATCTCTAAACTTGTCCTTTCTTCATTGTCTTGGCTGCAAAAAGCATCTGATCATACTTATTATTTAATTTGATATTAGGCGATGTAAAGGATGATCAGGATTCAGACCATGAAGAGGACCACCGAATAACTGAAGTGAAAGGATTGGCAAAGAGTAAATGGTCATCTGATTTAGATGAAGATGATAATCGAAGAAACGAAGATGCCGCTAAAAACTTAAATGCTCTCTCTGGGTTGATACAATCTTACAGCAAGGAAGGAAAGTCAGTACGTTGGGGTGACCAGGTAAATTTTACGTGTTACAGATGATAACTATTCATAGTTATAATAGTTATATATTGATATGTGTTTTTTTTTTTTTTCCCCCTGTGGGATGATTGGTGATAATTATGTCTTCTCTCTCTTCTCTTTATCCGCTTTCCCTTCTTTGCTTTTCCTGATGGGTTTATCAGCAAAAGTGACCTATTTTCAGCCGTCATATCTTTTATTTTCTCGTCATCTCATCTCCTGACACTTTACAATAGCAAAGATCTGGTAGATGAATTGTTGGGAAGACTCTCCCCTTCCACCCACTATGCATCTACTAATCTGATTATTGTTTTTTTCGCCATCTGTCTACTATTTTTAAACAGACACTCTAGCTCAATTTTGTGCTTTGTGTTAATTCCCCAGGTAACCACAAGAGGCTTTTCAATAGGGGCAGCAAAAGCAACCAATGCATCTTTAGTAATTGGTCCTGGTGCAGGATACAACTTGGTGAGATTCCTCGTGCAACTATTGTTTTAACTTGTTCATCTCATCATCATCTCCATCTTTGTGCTACTTATCAATATTATGCTTGTAACTGCACTGTTTAACATTCTGGGTTTCTGTTTTTATAATACAACTGCAACTTTGGTTGGTAAACACTTACAATGAGATTTTCCGTGTTCTGGGAACCCATATGATAAGCTGGGTTAATTGTTTCAATATTTGCAGAAGTCAAACCCTTTGCCTGAAGAAGAGAAGTCGACATCAACTCGGAATAATGGTGAACCGAAGAGGCAGAACATATTTCAAGAGAGACTGCGAGCAGAGCGTGAGTCATTTAGGGCTGTTTTCGAGTCTTTCAGAACTGGCTCTGACAAGAGGCGTCAGCGGATAGTTGGGCTTAATGCTGAAGATGAATAGTACATCTGTATATAGGCTTAAAATCACATTTTGGCAAAATTTGTATGTTCCCCTAATCCTTGCCATAGAGGGAGGAACCTGCCCCCTTTCTTCTGCTGGGGAGGGTTTAGCTATTTCTGTTGTAATCTAGTGTAATTCATGTGGCAAAATAGGTAGTTGGTGGCCCTGAATGGAATGGCTATGTCATGGGTCCGTTGAGTCTGTACTACTGAAAATTTTGCTAACGAACGTTATCAATGCAAAAGTTTGTTCATTGAAAAGTAGAAGATATTCTCTATTTCGGTTGCAATAACTGATTTTCAGTTGATCGTTGAGCTGCTGTACTGACGTCTCTGTTAGAAACTTAAATTAGCAACATTTACATGAATTTTCTTCATCAGGGATTGCATGAGCTTGCTGGAATTTGGAGGTGTTTTGTCTAACAGTGAACCTTGGTGTTTTTCATTATATTATTGAGGACTTTAATATTTTGTCAGAGGAGCTTTTAGTCTTTAAGTTAGCATAGAGCCAAAGAGGCGGAGCTAGAGTTTGAAGCCTATAAATTTAGAATTCTAATCCTTTAAAGTTATTGGGTTTCAAATTAAAAATTTATACATATTTAATGATTTTTTAATACAAATACAGGGTTTGTAATAAAGTTACTGGGTTTGATTGAACCCGTAACCGAAGGGCTATCTCCTCTGCAGTGATAAGAGGAGCTCGATTCAAACATCACCCCAAAAAATTATAATGCCACGATGATTGGACTTCAAATCTCAAATCTCAAATCTCAGCAGAGACGTAACGAAATTAGGTTCTTTCGTTTTCATTGGCCAAAGCCTTAAAGACGTAGTAATCAGTAAAGTAATATGTGCGTGTGGAGATGATGATTTAACTTGTAGCTCCAAGAGTGATAATGGCAGAAAGCGACAAGCGAGATACCACTCCTCCCTTCTGTGTGTGGTCTTGGCATTAATTTTACGGAAATGAGTGGTCAAATATACCCCTGTACTATTGGAAAATGGTCAAATATACCTCTCGTTATACTTTGGGTTCAAATATACCCCTCCCCTCCTCAGTTAAGTTTGTCCAAAGTGGACATCCAATCCTATGTGGCAATGACATTTGCTGAGGTGAATGACACGTGGCATGCCACCTCAATGCCATAACCCATTTTACCCCTCTCCTTTATTTGTTTTTCCACCGTTAAAATTTTCTTCCCTTCCACCACCACCATTGCCACCATCACCGAGTCCGACACACCAAGAACTTGTGAAATTTTCTGAAGAACTCAATGCACCAGTACTTTTGGTCTTGATTTGCAGACCTTGATCATTCAAGCTTGTTACAACATCAGCACTCCTATTCAATCCATTCAGATTAGATTTGGAAATATCAAAATCTTGATTCAACATAGGAAAATTTGAACTTGATACATTAGCAGAAAAACTTAAATTATTCGAATCCGAAAAAGAAAACCCAACTTTGACCTTCATTCAAGCTCGCCAGCTAGTTCAAGCCTTGCACTCTACTAACACAAGGAGAACCGGAATTTAGATCGAAACCCAATCCATTCGGCTGTAATGCCAGCCTTTTTTTTAATTCGAATTAACACTATCAGGTCTATCAATTTATTGGAATTTGAAAATGACCCATAACCTAAATTAGCATTAGAGTTGTTTGTTACTATTACTATAGTATCCATTTATTTATCACCGAATAAATACTGGAAGGGCTCCAGAAGGTATCACCCATCCACATGTCTCAGATCCAAAAGGGCGGAAAGGTTTGGCTTGGGTGAGAGAGGGTGGAGATCCAGTAGGAAATCGCCCCATTCACAACTTCTTGGTGTGTCGGATTCGGTAATGGTGGCAACAGTGGTGGTGGAGGTGAAGAAAATTTTAATGGTGGAAAAACAAATAAAGGAGAGGGGTAAAATGGGTTATGGCGTTGAGGTGGCATGCCATGTGGCATCCACCTCATCAAATGTTATTGCCACATACGATTGGATGTCCACTTTGGACAAACTTAACGGAGGGGGGTATATTTGAACCCATAGTATAACTAAGAAAAGATATTTGGACCCAAAGTATAACGAGGGGTATATTTGGCCCTTTTCCCTTAATTTTATAGAAGCTAAGATGTGTAGTGGTGGCCCATCTCCATGCCCAATAATAGCTTTCCAAAACTTTTTGTGTATGTAAGACTACTAGTGTCACTTGACTCGTGCTAAGCCCGGGCCCAATACTAACAATAAAATTAATTTCTAATTACTTTTTATTTTTTTTCCCCCTCTTTGTGACATTAAGTTATTGAAGGAGTAGTTCGACATTTTCTGAGAAACTCCTAAAAATTAAATTATAATATAAAAGTATTTGAAAGTTAAAGAAGAATTTCTTTTTATTTTCAAATAAATTCATGATATAAGGTTCTTCTCTTTTTTATTTCATTGAATGCTTTTGAGAATATAGAGCCCAATAATCTAAATTGAACTTTATCATCTGTTGGATTAATTTCAATCATTTTTTTCTGAATTAAATCAATGTTCACTAACCAACTATTATAAAAAGATATTTGAGTGTACAAGAAATGCTGGCATGATTTTCAACCTCAAATGAATAAAGAAACTATGATTTATTAATAGTGAGTAAGTGACACTATGTGATGGGAAAAGAAATTATGCATTACAAAGCAACTGTCTATTGACGAAGCTAATCATTTGTTTGCAAATGTTTTTCTTTTTTATTTTGCTTTATCGTACTGGGTATTTCAATATTTATTGTTGAAATTCAACATCAAATAGGCCGGTGCATGTTTTCTGCAAAACATTCCAAGAAGAAAGAACAAACACGACAGTCGATTTGCTCAAATTAATAAACAACACAAAATTATATTCATTGATTTTATTAGCTATCCTAAAGGCACTACTTTGAATAGCAAAGTCATCATATTAGAATTCAATAAATTATTCATAATAATGTTAAATTCTAAAATCTCTAAAGGGTGCCACAAACAATATTATAGGTGGAATCTATATATAGTTTTTGAGCTTAAAATAGAAGAATAAAATCTATAAATAGACTTGTAAAATATCTATGTTAGTGGCATCCATCTAAGAAGACAGAATCTTAAGCAATAAGTCTACACAATGTCTAACGTGTCTTAGTAGATTTATTATGGCATAGTGCACTATGTTTCTTGATTTCATTTTATTTTAAGGAAGAAAAGTGTTCCTTCCGTCTCATTTTATGTGAAGGCATTACTATATTTTTTATTCATTTTTTTTCCAAATAATTTTAATTACTAACTATGTGGACGTATAGTACTTTTGAATGTTTAAAATAAAATTTATGTATTCAAAAACTATGCAAATATATGAATTATTAGTTATTTATTTTCTTGAATAGTTGCACTCCTACGTGGATAATTATATTTTATAAGATTATTTGTTGACAAAAGCGTATAAATAAAATAAATGCAAGCAACACATATTTATTTACCGCGTAGAAATTTAGTGACTAAACATCACTTAATGCAACACAAAAAGAGTTGGGGCGGGGGGTGGAGGGAGAGATATTAGGGTCTCACAAAATATCTCAAAAGTGTTTTTTTCTTATTTATCAAATTATGTGATTGCAACTAAAGTAATATTAAACTAAATTAGGGGCAACATAAAAGAGGAATGAAACAAAATTATAAAGAGGAACACATGCCACTTCTACAAGAAACTCTATGAAATTACAAAAATGGCCCTGTGAGGATTACAAAAAATCCTCATTCTTGCTTATATATATAGTAGCAATTTGTTTATCCTATGTTTATGATGTCTAATTTATTGTATGTGCAATTTGTTACTACTTCAGAAGAAACCAAATAAAACAATATCATTTCCCACCCCCGTCTCCTCCATTGTTTCTTCTACAATTTACTCAATGGCTATAGGTGCAAGGCACTACACAGTAAAGTTCTTGGAGCTTGAATCATCGTCACTCATGAAATGCTCGCTGTATAGGAAGCAATCTTTTCATTTCTCCAACTCTAGCCAAGTAAGATAATGTAGTGTTAATTCTGCAGTAAAGTGTATGCTCTGTAATTGTTTTTTTAATCATCTGACTTTCGAGTTACTGCACATTTTGTACCTCAACTAAGCAGAGATATAATCAGTGTTGTTCATTGTCAATGAATGGATGCCAAGGCGACCCTAGAGCTCCTATTGGAACCATAGAAACTCGAACGTTGCCTGCAGTTTCTAGCCCTGCATTGGCTATGGACCGTCTCAATTCAGCCGTCTCTGACATGGTTAAATCAGAGCCGCCTCCTTACACTTCCGGCATTATTCGCCTTGAGGTAAATCCCATATTTATCAGTAGATAATATCACTCACATAAACATGAATGCGTATAGGTACTATGTCCACTCTGTATGGATAACACATACAAGGTGGAATAGGCAGTTAACAAGTTAGTTACAAGGATATCAGGATAGTACTGTTATTCCAACACCAAGTTATCTATCTTGGATATAGGACACGTGGTTGGCTCAGATTAGCTTATTGAATTCGTGATCTTATTCCTTATCTAGCTTCAAGAACAGGTTCTGGAAGTGTAAAGTCCAATGATTAATTGTTTTCACTGTACGAATTAGACTGTCCAAATCAGTAGCAGCAAAAATTAGATTAGGGGGACAGCCCGGTGCACCAAAGCTCCCGCTATGCACGGGGTCCGGGAAAGGGCCGGACCACAAGAGTCTTTTGTAATTTGTTGGAAAAAATAATCATTGCATTGAAAGTAAAATAAAAAGAAATACACAGTTGGATTCCATGATTTTGCCCATCTTTTATTTGACTCTGAAGTCTGAATAATAGAGTTTCAACCAAGGTTTTTCTTATTATATATTTGACTCTGGATAATAGAGTTTCAACCAAGTTTTGTCTTATTATATATTTGACCCAAAAAAAAAAAACATAATTGAAACAAATAATCATGTCATCTAAAGAAGAGATAATAAATACATAAAGTTGAAATAAATATGCAGTGTATATTAATCAGAAACAAGAAAAAGAAGAAATGTAAATTTGAAACAAATAAATTATTATATATGACTACGTATCAATTAACAATTGAAAAGTATCTCATTTAGTAGCTGAGTTTTCTATTTTTCAATCCCTCACACACCTAAAAAAGAGTATATTCACGCTCTGCATTTAGGGAAACAAGACTATTAAATTTGACAAAGTTTAAATAAGATAGTTCATATATGCACGGAATAAAATGTGTCAAATTTAAAAGGTGCAAAATATTCTCCCGTCACACAAATATTTATAATAATTTATTTTATACAAGGCTCGCCTTAAACTCTTATACTTAGAGCATATTCGGATAGGCTTATAATCACTTATTAAGCCAAAAACCATAAGCCAAAATTCGAACTTATGACTTTTGGCTTACTTTTGTTATTTAGACTTAAAAATATATTTTTTAGTTACCCAAACACTATAAAAGACCTACAATAAGTGAATCCAAACAGGTATAGAGTGAGTATTATAGTGATAAAAAAAACAATTTAAAAATATTAAAACAACAATTACTCCATATTATCTACTACTACTACTAGAATTTTGTTACATGAATATTGATATGTAAGAAATTATGAGTTGTGGTGACAAATGTTATAATTATGGGAAAATCAGGTGCCAATTGAAGAGCAGATAGAAGCACTTGAGTGGCTTCATGCCCAGGATCATCTCCTACTCCCTCGCTGCTTCTTTTCCGGTCGAAGACCACCTACTGAAATTTGCTTTAATGCTTCCTCCAAACATAAACTGCTCAGTGTAGCTGGTCTTGGCTCTGCACTCTTCTTTACTCATTTACGTCCCTTCTCACTTCACCATTGGCGTTCTATAAGGAGGTAACCACTTTCTCAAATATTCTTTGTGATATCTTATTGCAGAATATACGAACATTGCTATAAGGCCATTCGATGGAAGAATAAAGTATAAGGCACTGTAACAGTTACAGGATATCCGAGCTTTGCCTGCAATTCCTCTTTCATCCAAAAGCACTTGCCCGTGATGAAGGACTATACTAAAGATTAGGGGTCAGCCCAAAGTATGACCCACTCTACCCGTTCAAGTTTGGGCTGATCATGGACCCGCCCAATTATTAGCTCAGCCCATAAAAGTTGAGCGGATATGCAGCCCAACTTGAACTATTAGGTACTAAAAGAACAAATTTAAAACCTAGTAAGAATTGGACGGTTTGGGTTATGACCCGCTTTTTGCCCATTTTAGTTTGAGTAACATTTGGGCGGGTCATTCGGGTACTGAAAATTATACAGAAATGCCTCTGCCAGACTGCCAGTCTGCCTTTTGGATGACAAAGGAAATAGAGATGTTGTAGGGGGAGAATGGAGAGCTGAAGCATATATTACCACAGTGTTAATAGTGCCATTGAATTGTATTTTTTTAGTTTGACCCTTTACAAATGAAATATTTTATGATTTCGCAAAGGATATTATTCAAATAATAAACGCATAATACATAAATAAGCCTTTAAATTTGGTCTCAGCTGGCAAGTATGCCCTCCAACTTGGGTGTGCACAAGTAGGCACCTCCACTTGTATAAAGTTGAACAAGTAAACACAAATAATGACATGGCACTGATGTGGCACATAAATATTGGAAGGCCACGTCAGGGCCACATCAGTGCCACGTCAGCATTTGTGTTTACTTATTCAATATTATACAAGTTGAGGTGCCTACTTGTGCGCACCTAAAGTTGAAGGGCATGCATGTCAGCTGAAGCTAACTTTAAGGGCCTATTTATGTATTATGCCAATAATAAATGATGCATAAATTATCAGGCAAATGGTAAAACAACGAAGGATAGGGAGCAAATAACACATTAGAGACAATGTATACAACCAAAGAGGGGTGTAAATAAAAAATGATGCATATATAATAGATGTAAAATGCAAATAACTCCATTTGCCCTAGTAGTGATGACATAATCCTCTTTGGAATTGCGTTATGTATTAAATTGTTGCATATGGTACCATAAAGCACAACAATAGTTGAACTTGGTCTCCTTTAGACACATGGTGTACAAAGACTAACTACTGATTAAAGACAGAAGCTTGCACTCTTAGAACAAGAAGCAGAACATGGTATATAAATGGTCCTGAGTCCGGTCATTCATTCCATGACATGCCTTGTCAAAATTAAATAAAATCATCGCATGACATGGTCCCAAATGTGGGCAGTGGTAACATGTGGATCTCAAAAGGTGTCATTTTAATTTTACTTTGTGTTTCCATATGGGTTCAGTTGATGATTTTGCTAGGGCTAAGATCATATTTACTTAGCTTGTTTTATTTTTATAAGAGGGGACAAGGGTTAATGATGTTTCATGCAATGTTAGTTTTACTAATCACAATTGAAAATTTAGAGCTGCTTCATGAATAATTATAAGCTGGACCTGAAATGTAGTTTAATCTAGTATCATAATCATATTGTTGGGGCCAAACTTCAGAAAAATTTCAACAAAAAGAGACCCAGGAATGCTTGAGGATTTTTTAGTTAGCAAGAATTGGATCACCTAGATATATAGTTAGCAGAAGACTTGGTTAAACTCATTGTTTATGTTCTGAACTCTAGCATCATTTTATCTCTGCCAAAGGTTCCTCTCCAAGAAATGTCCACTAATTCGTGCTTACGGGGCAATCCGATTTGATGCAACAGCCAATATAGCTTCGGAATGGAGTGCTTTTGGCTCATTTTATTTCATGGTTCCTCAGGTAAATGGATTGACGTTCATCTCTTCATTGCTTAGGGTCTTTTTGTTAGACATGTTGCCTCTTGAATATAATCCATCCATTGCTAGATGCTAAATGACAGGTTGAGTTTGATGAGCTTGAAGGAAGTTCAATAATTGCTGCAACTATTGCATGGGATAATGCTGCCTCATGGACATACCACAGGGCAATAGATGCACTTCGGGCCACAATACGGCAGGTCTCTGCTTCTCGCTTCATTTAATTATTTTGGTTGTTTTATTTTATTCTATTTTTCTCCTTTCCTCATTAACTTTTCTTTTTAACTCTACCTTTATGAATGCAGCTTTCCTCCGTTCTTATGAGAGTGCAGAAAAAAGTTCCTCATTCGCATATACTTGCAAATACTCATGTGCCGGGTAAAGCATCTTGGGACCATGCTGTTAAGCGTGCTTTGCAGATAATAAGCAGAAATGACCCCGTACTGATCAAGGTTGTCAATCACTTGTGTTTTCTAATCACTTATGGTCTTCACCTTTGACCTTATATTCTACTCCCTCCGTCCCAATTTATGTGATATAGTTTGACTAGGCACGGAGTTTAAGAAAGAAAGGAAGACTTTTGAAACTTGTGGTCTAAAACAAGCCATAGATACTTGTTTGGCTGTAAATCATTTCATTAAGGTTAAAGGGGGAAGTTTTAAGTTAAATTATTTCTAAATATAGATATGTATCATTCTTTGTGGGACAGATCAAAAAGGAAAGTGTATCACGTAAAGTGGGATAGTGGGAGTACTAAAATATTGTTGTTTTAATCTAGAATAAAGTACTCCTATTTATTATGGAGGACTATAGAAGTAGCCGAACAAAAATGAGATAATCTGATGCACACATTAATATATGGGTTCATAACAAGTAAGTCTAGGTGGTTTTGAAGTGCATACCTTTTCTTGGAACAGGTGGTACTTGCTCGTAGCACCAGAGTTGTGACAGCTGCGGATATTGATCCGCTAACATGGCTGGCTTGCTTAAAGGTGTTCATCGCCCACCTTATGTTTTTGAATAGTTCACTAGCATATTATCTCTTACTTTTGCTAAAATATAGAGGGTTAAGTTTTGCAGGTTGAAGGAGAAAATGCATATCAGTTCTGTTTGCAACCTCCCCATTCGCCGGCATTCATTGGAAACACTGTAAGTCAAAGCTCTTTCTCAGTAACTAAATGGTGTAATGAAGCAATGTAAAAGGTGAAATTCTGTGTAAATCAGTTTTATGTTCTTCAATTGATAGAACGCCTCAATTCTTTGGTGTGCATCCTATCGAAGTAAATGCTACCCTAGATTATGGTGCATCGACCAGGTGAAATGACTTTATTTACACATGACAAAAAATACGTTTGAATTGTTCTGTATTGCATCTTTCGTTATATCATCTAATATACAAAGAGTTATTGAAGCCGCAAACAGTAATTTCTGTGATGGTGTATCTGGTTAGCCAAAAAAGAAATATGTTAATTATGCTTAAATTTAATAAATTTTCTAGTATGAAATCCTGAAGGCATCACCTTCAAAGGTGAAAGGATATGAAGCTAAATTGCCTGACCGGCGACCACAACCATTGTTAAGCCTGACCATAACCATTCTTAACGCGCTAATTTCAGAATGAAAAGAACCTTATTAAGTTTCTGATAGTTGAGTTTTCCAAAAGATTTTCTTTGACTACGATACTAGAAAATACATAATTTGCTGATGGCAAGTCTAGGTTATTAGCAAGAGATTTGTACTGTTGACAACTGGATTCCTGTGACGAATTTCTTGCTCCATCGATTATAAGTTGTAGTAATGAGAACCCATACCCACCACCTTCTATTGATCTGAAGCATCAAGGTCACTTTTGAATCTTTCAAGTGCCAATTATTAGCCATGGTAGCAAAATAACTGGAGTTTTTGTACAATTGGTTTAGAAATGGTGAGGAGATAGAATAGTTTTATTTATTACTTATGCTCTTTTTGAATAGCCAGAGCAGCTCTTTCATCGGGACCGCCTCAGCATTTGTAGTGAGGCTTTAGCTGGAACACGGGCTAGGGGTGGATCAGAGCTTCTGGATCGTAAGATAGAACAGGATTTACTATCCAGGTTCATCTTTCTTCTTTGTGTTCTATAAATAAAATACACAATGTCATTATCATACTTCATATTTTCCAGTGGTGTATTATTAACTATATTCTGATATTCTTCCACAGTGCTAAGGACCATAATGAGTTTGCTATAGTACGGGAGTGCATAAGAAGAAGATTGGAGGTAAGCTTGGTTAATGGTTTCTGAACAGAATCTTAAGAACATTTTGTTTAGGAAGCAGAACTTTTGAGATTTCTAATTGGGGGATTGCACTTGTTCATTTTTGTTTGGTGACTTGTACATTTAATTGACGAATTCGAAAATTACTTGTACATTTAATTGACGAATTCGAAAATTTTGTATGTCAAACTTGAACTATTCCAGAATTCGATTTTCTAAAGTTCCCAATCCACTTTTAGGAACCCTTCATGTTGTATAAAACTAGCTAGAGTCTCTATTAACATTTTTTCGTTTCATAGGCTGTGTGTTCAAGCGTTTTAATTGAACCAAAGAAAGCAATAAGAAAATTTCCAAGAGTTCAGCATCTTTACGCTCGGTTGAGGGGGAGACTCCAATCTGAAGATGATGAGGTAAGTCTTAACGTCTTCATATTCCATCCATTACTTACTGAGTTATAATAGATGCCGCGCCTTATGAGACTCTTTAGTGTAGACAGCAAAAGTTTGCATGATATTCTCGTTTCTGGTTTCTTAAAACTTTTGGTAATCCCCCTGATTGGGACAGGTGGACTGGGTTTTATTATTGTTGATGTGGATCGTAAGTTCTATGAGAACTAGAACTGAATGAAGCATAGTCTTTCATCAGACAATCTTCCTAAATTAGTTCATAATCACTACTTCATAAAATTAAAAATTAGTTCATTATCGCTCCCCCTAGTTGGAAAAAAATATAATTTTGAATTTCTTCATCCATAAAGATGTGCTGATGATATGTATAGATCAATTTATTGTTTTCTCTGTTCCTTTTATAAAGTACCACACTAAGCATCTGCAGTTTTCCAGTTTAAGATTTTGTCGTCCGTGCACCCTACTCCAGCAGTTTGTGGGTATCCTACAGAAGATGCACGGGCTTTTATTTCAGAAACTGGTATGTGCTAGTTGCTACACCTTTGCATGCTTGATGACTCTTTCGTTGGACTAGCTCTTTTTGCACCCCAAAATAATAAATAGCTACTTATGTTGGTTGATAGAATAGAAAGATAATATCAATGAAACCTTTTACTTGATCAAAAAAAGATAGAATATAAAGATAACAGAATGGAAAATTGTAGTCTTGTAAGTTAAAGAATCAGATTTTCCACTTATTATCTCAACTAAAGAATCAGATTTTCCACTTATTATCTCAACCGACTTATGGAAAGCCAGATTCCTCTTGTTGCAAAATGGTCATCTGTATCCAACCTTAGGCTTCCAGATGAGGCCTGGATGCTGGTGCTTGGAAATGCTGTGATTAGTCATTTCAATAAGCCTTTAATTGATGCGTAACTGTGAGAGAGATTATCATTTTATGCAATGTCTTAATACAAACAGAGGGATTTAGCAATCTATTACCTTTTTTCACAAAAAGAATTTAGCAATTCTCTGAGGGTCAACTCAGTGGCTTCTTGTACCTTGTGTTCTGGTATATGAGTTTTAACCAGCTGATGTTTCCCAGAAATGTTTGACCGAGGAATGTATGCTGGTCCTGTTGGTTGGTTTGGAGGGGAAGAGAGTGAATTTGCAGTTGGAATAAGGTCAGCTTTGGTTGAAAAGGTGAGGTTAATACTTCATAGCACTTCACCTTCATTCTAGAGTACATCTCCTGCAACTTTCTAAAACTAGTTTGCATCCATGTACTCCACACATAATAAGAATCAATATCAAATGCTTCTGACTTTTTATTTTTGGAATACCTTTTAGGAATACAATCTTACTTGACTTGATCACTTACAACAGAACAAAGCCTTTCTAGTGATACATTTTGTAAATATGACATGCTGATGAAATGGAATAACCAGGGTCTTGGTGCATTAATTTATGCGGGAACTGGGATAGTGGAAGGAAGTGATTCATCCCTAGAATGGGAAGAGCTAGAGCTGAAGACTTCACAGGTATCCTTAATAATTCTTTCCTACGCTATTAGATGTGTCTTTTATTATCTAGAGTGTGAAGAGCTTCCCTGCCCTCTGATAGGAATGACAACATAATCTTTTTTCTGCTGCATCTTTTTATTGTCTCCTGCAGTTCACCAAATTGATGAAACTTGAGGCACCTCTTTTGACAAGGGGACAAAGTAGGATTATCAATCAGAATCAGAAAGGTTTGTCATGCCTGCTGCGTCATAATTAGTTTGTCTATAACTCTCTTTCTGAAAGCAATTGTGGTTTCTGAATTGGGGGGGGGGGACAAAGAAAATTATATTGACATCTTTTCACATCCTTTGTATGCAAATATCATCAGACTGTCAGGCTTTTTGTCCCACAGAGCATTTCTAGCGTTAGATAATGTTACGCAGACCAATTCTTACTTCGAAGGGGTGGCAATCAGTTTCTGTTTGTGCTGTTTTTTCCTGATTAACTATTTTGCATAAGTAGAGTAATACAAAAGAACCTCTATACCTGAGGTACTTCTGAAAGGAGATGTCATATATTGGGGTCTAATAAAATATACTCCCTCCAGTCATGTTATATGATAACTAGAGACAGTTTTAACAGTTTTTGATAAATAAGCTAAATATGTATAATATTCGAAAAGTGGCCTTAGTATATAGTGGTCTTCCATGTGCACATGCCGTTAAAGAAAGATGGGAAAGTTAAAAAATAAATACTTTCTTACTATAAAAAGGTTCCCATATTTTTGGAATAGACCAAAAAAGGAAAGAGTGCCATTTAAAATGGAAGAAGGAAGCAGGTAGAGTATGAGACATAACCCAAGTACTCAACAACTAGTAATATTTGATCCAGTAAAGCTGAAATTTATATAATTGAAATAGAATCTGGGTATTGCTTTTTCAATTTCAAAAACTGGTCTTGGCATCTTTTATACTTTTCACTGTTTCAGTAAAAGCAGAATGTGACTATTTATACTAGGAAATCTAATGTTAAGGTTATGAGATAGCATACCACACTGTCTTAGCTATTTTGGATGTAATTCCTTGGAAGCGGAAATACTAATTTTGATGATTTTACTAACTTCTATAGATAATTCATTTGTTGGATATCACTTTGATTTTGCAACTTCCATGCTACTCCTCTAGTTTTGTTTTGCATGACAGCATGAGAAACTCTTTTCTGATCTTACACTGATTACCATTCCTGCAATTTAGTGAGATGACATCTTCTTGGAGGACAGATGACATACCTTGAGGAGATCAATGTCAGTCATATGATATAATACCGTTATCTTCAGCTTTTGATAGCAAATCAGATACGCAGTTTAGCTTCTTGCTTTAGTTACCAAATGCAAGAGAAATCAGCTAATCTTTATTCTTCTTTTCGTTCAATATTCATGTAATTAGTTGTTGAATATTTGCCATAGCAATCAATTATGCATTCAACTGGCAAACTGTGTATAATGATTACCTCGTACAGATATAAATACATTTTTGGTATGTGCTCCATCTGATTCCAGAAGTAGGGATATTGGCAACTAAACACAGAAAGCCTTCACGTTTGTATTGCAAAACTGAGTAATTTCTATCTTTTGCAAGAATGCCTTGTTGTTTCAGTGGTAGCAGCATCCTAATGTGTGAATGTCCAAGTATCATGAGAAGTAGCTATATCCATTCAGATTACAATTTTATTCGATTTATCACTTCTACATTTAGAAGGAAAAAGGACATCGTCTCCAGAATTTACAGAAGCACAGAGCATCAAAAACCTAAAAGCTTTTCTATCCTAGCTCACACTCATTCTCCCTTTCTACTTACAAGCTTTGCATGTGAGGAGAAAGGGAGCAAACTGACTTCTATAGTTTCAGGTCTTATTTCTATTAGTAATTGAGAATTATGCTTCTTAATTTAAATAGAGTGAAGAAATTCACACAGATAAGGAATCTCTAACATGCCAGCATGGATGTAATAATGAGCACAAGTACATCCACCAATCATGTACTTAATTGTTTGTTCATATCATTGAACTTGTGGCATTTGAAGTTCAGCGTAGAAAATTGGGAAATAAGATATGAAAGGAAACGATTGTCCTACTCATATATTGACAAGATTCACAAAGGAAATTGATCTTAGCATGACGAGAAAGACAACATACCTATAAACAATTGTATAAATAAGAGATCTCGATGATTCCAAAACATTACTTTTACCCAAGCGCATGATTTACGAATAGCCATGTACACAATAGAGTTCAGCTTCCATGCATTTGAGAGCTTCATTACTGAGTTTAGTTTTGAATTATGGATGAACTTGTCAAAAAGAAAAAGAAAAAAAGGAAATATACCCAAGCACATGACTTACAAATAGCCATGTACACAACTAACAGTCAATTTCCTATTACCTATAAAGTTACCATATAATCCACTATAACGTGAAGTGTCAGTGTGTCACGTCTTAAATAATTACTGAACTCAACTACAAACAGCTGCGCACACAAATCTGCTTCATCTTCCATTCGACCACCTTCTATCAATATTAAGCAAGGTTCAATATTTCTAGCAACTGATTTAGCAGATAATAAGGGCGGCAATTTGACCTGGTGGTGGCCGAAAATAAATAATGGTGGTAGTTGCAAGTAGCACTGGCAAGAAAGGGTTGGCGAGAGGGAGGAAGAGGAGATAGTGGTATTTGATAAGAGGAAAATGTCAGCAGCAGCACCAATGGATGTAATACGAGATGTAAGCAGGTATATTTAAATTGCAAGCAATTGTGATTCGAGAAAATTTTTTAGGCTTTCTATCTCATTCTTGGTTGTCTTGAAAGTACAACTACATAAAGTGATTTGTTGTTGTCAAACATTGCAGAATGGGCTCTTAATGAAAATCCAACCATCTCGAGTTTGAATGATGCATCCATGGTTACAGATTGCAATAATCAAACAAAGAAAAAGAAGAATGGAAAAGAAAAAGAAAAGGAAAGAGAAAGAATGGAAGACAAAAGTTCATGTCTGAATGGAAAAGAAAAAGAAAAGGAAGAGAAAGAACACTTGAAAAAGGGAAAAGAGAAAAGTTTCAGACAAAACGTGTCTGTCTTCCACTTCAATGTGTTGTTTCAGACAAAAAAAATAACGCTCCCACTTCAATGTGTTCTATATTGACCAAAGCATTGGATGCATCATTCAAACTCGAGATGGTTGGATTTTCATTAGCTCTCCTGCATAGGCAGTTGCTCACCATTAATTGCAAAAGAAGACAATTGGAATTTCAAGGTCCTATAGTATGTTATATAATTGGAAGGATGGATAATTTAACTGGTACGGCCTATTAATTCATCAAATCACTTAATAAAGATATTAACCCCGAGTTTTCCTGACGCACGAGTAAATCACATATCATCGCGGTTCTATTTATCTTGTGTTGCATTTGAATTGTACACATGATCTATCTCTATCATACTCAATATGTGATTCAAAACATGGCTATGGGAGTTCCAGATTCAGGTTCACATCATCCAAAGATTAGTGATTTTACCACCGTTCTAAGCTGTACAATACCTATGAATGGTCAAGTTACATTGATCAAAAGATTAGCAATTTTACGAACTTTCCAATGGACCAAATCCAATGATTACCAGGATATTTTTTTGCATCGATAAAGTGAAACAGATATTAACTGGGATATCAGCAGCAACAACTATAAGGTGATGAAGTGGACTGGGCTGGGTTATATTTCATTCAGTGAATTAACTCTCTTTCTGAAAGCAATTGTGGTATCTGAAATTAGGGGGAAAACAAAGAAAATTATATTGACATCTTTTCACATTCTTTGTATGCAAATATCATCACGCCAGGCTTTTGTCCCAGAGAGCAGCTCTAGTGTTAGATAATGTTACACGGACCAATTCTTACTTTGTAGGGGTGGTAATCAGTGTCTGTTTGTAGGGGTGTACAAAGCAAACCGACAAACCGCACCAAACCGATAATCCGAACCAAACCGAAAAAAAAACCCGACTAGTGGTTTGGTTTGACTTGGTTTGGTTTTAAAAAGAAAAACCCGAACACTATTATTGGTTTGGTTTGGTTTTAGCTAAAAAAGTCAAACCGAATCAAACCAACCCGACATTACATTTATAAAATTTCAAACATATTTTATACATAGAAATATTTATTTATAATGTAATTTATAAATGTTTCTTTAACTTTTGCATAGTTTTTTATCTTTTAACATATTATTTCAAGCTTGGAATTAGAATTTTGAATGGTTTAATAAGTTTTATAGCTCAATGATATTAGTAACTCAAATAAAACTCAACAAAAATCAAATCAATACTAATGCTAATGAAGAAATTCATATCTAACACTGGAATGACAATAATTTTGATATCTATTCTTTAGTTTTATATTAGTTTAGAAAGTAAAAATACATAACTTAATTTTATTTTTTTTTCTTTAATATCTAGTCATGTAATTAATACTTATTAGCCGTACTTATTTTAGCATGACTTAGTACTTTAAGGGGTCGTTTGGTATGAAGGATAAACATAAATAGTCCTGGGATAAGAATTTAGTAATTTCTTATCCCTCGTTTGGTTAGTAATCATGGGATAAGTTATCCCGGAGTAAAAAATAGTCTTGGGATAACTTATACCGCCACGGGGTGGAATAAGTTATCCGTGATAAGTTATCCGGGATAAGGAAGAAACCTCTTCTTTTTAGAAATTATCCAATGTATAATACTTTTAGTCCAACATACCAAACGATCCAATAAAAAATAACTCGAGAATAACTAATCCCGAGATAACTTATCCCCGGCAGTAATTTGTTTTTGAACCAAACGACCCCTAAGATTATGATCATTTTCTACATGCCTTATAAATTAGTTGTATTTATTGTAGCATGACTTAGTACTTTTAGATTATGAAAATCTTATTTTATGCAATTTCATTAATTTTTTTTCGTTGAATATTTTAGTACAATGTCATCTCTCATCACGTTTTGTGTTATTTTCTTAATAAATATCTTAATTAGATAGTCGTATCTTACTAGGACTAAAGAAATATTTGAAGTACAAGTTATATGTTTTGTACGAAGACTTTACCGGAAAAAACCCGAAAAACCCGAGCAACCCGAAAAAATCGAGAAAACCCGAGGTTGAAAAACCCGACTTTTGTTGGTTTAGTTTGGTCTATAGATTTAAAAACCCGATGCAATTGGTTTGGTTTGGTCTTTAAAAAATCCGAACCAACCCGGTCCATGTACACCCCTATCTGTTTGTGCTGTTTTTTCCTGAACAATTATTTTGTATAAGTAGACTAATACAAAAGAGCCTCTATATCTGAGGTATTTCAAAAAAGGAGATGTCATATCTTGGTGTTTACTAAAATATACTCCCTCCAGTCATGTTGTATGATGGTGTTGAAGTAGATACAGTTTTAAAAACTTTTGATAATAAGTTAAATATGTATAATATTCCAAAAGTACGCTTAGTATATAATGGTCATCCACGTGCACATGTCGTTAAAGAAATATGGGAATGTTAAAAAATAAACACTTTTTAAATATAGAAATCATCATATATATATATAAAAGCAGGCCAAAGGCCCGCTGATGTGGCATCACACAAATGCAGGATTGGCATTTTTCTTTTTTTGCAGAATTTTGAGTGGAGAAAATTATTTTGCAGTTTTAAAATTAAAAACCCCACTTCAGAAACACCTCTTCGCCCTAAGCACCCCCACAAACTACGGCTAGGCTTTTAAAGAAGCACACAGCCCTCCCTGCTTCCACCGTCACTCTCCCTGCTCTTCTTCCTATTCTGCCTCTGCTTCTCTACCGTCATTCTCACCACAACTTACAAACTTTTCTTCCCCCGTCCCCAACGCCCCGCACAGCACAGTGCAACCCTCCCAGGTATGGTTCTCCACCCTTTCTAAACCACTTTTTGTTTATTTTATCCGTACATCTTCCTTTTTTTGCGTTTAAAATATCGCACAATCCTATTCGCTCGAATGGAAGAAGAAATTTTGCCGTACATCCTTTTACTCTTGGTCTCTGCATTATTTTACATACTATTAAATATCATTCTCGTTGAATAGAACTCAATGACAAATATGGTCCTTCGAAAAAAAAACTACTAATAACTCCGAGATCCGTAGATAAAATTGTGCCCCAAGGCGTCTTCGTTTCGATAACTTGGCTTCCTCGAAAAGTTAGATGACGGGATATTTAGTCGCATTTAAAAAAATTTCCCTTTAATATGTATACATTTAAGGCTTTGTTATTGCTTTGGGTTTGTTTAAAATTGAAACGCCGATTTTTGACCCGCAATATCCGTGACATTTATAGTTGTTTTAGTTTCCACAGATTCTGTGACATTTAGAGTTTACTTTGCTTTCCGCATATCCCATGTGTATTTGGTTTATATTGTACTTCCCCCCTTTAATATGTATACATTTAAGGCTTTGTTATTGCTTTATGTTCGTTTCAAATTGAAACACCATTTTTTGACCCGCAATATCCGTGACATTTATAGTTATTTAAGTTTCCGCAGATTCTGTGACATTTATAGTTTACTTTACTTTCCGCTCTGCATAACCCATGTGTATTTGGTTTATATTGTACTTCCCCCTTTAATATGTATACATTTAAGGCTTTGTTATTGCTTTAGGTTCGTTTCAAATTGAAACACCGTTTGATGCCCTCCGCAAAATTCGTGACATTTATAGTTGTCTTTGTTTCCGTAGAATCTGTGACATTTAGAGTTTACTTTACTTTCCGCATATCTCAGGTGTATTTGGTTTATATACAATACCTACCCCCCACACACATTGTCACCTTCCGGTTAGAGATTTACAGTTTATTTTCCTTTGCACATAGACCATGTGAATTTAGTTTATGCACAGTACCATTTTCCTGGGCACACATTAATTTTCACACACGCACTTCTTAAATAATTTTGTACAGTAATCAGATATCTTTGCAGTCTCTTCCTCGACTTAAGTTAGTCAGATTCCGCTCAATTACCATCTTCTACCGCGTAGGGTCCCTTCGGTTAAAGATCTAACCGGTGGGATTCAGAGTATGAAAGCCGCCTTCCAATGTGGATACACCTTTTGTAGGATCTGTTACTACTAATTTCAAGTGATAGGCTTTCGAATATTCCCATTAGTTGGAACTCTTTTCGAACTCTTACACTTAACTTTGTTTAACAAACCCGACTTCTAATGTGGATACACCTTTTGTAGGAACTGTTACTACTAATTTCAAGTGTTAACCTTTCGAAAATTCCCATTACTTGGAACTGTTATCGAGCTCTTATACTTAACTTCCATTAACAAAACCAACTTCTAATGTGGATACCCCTTTTGTAGGATCTTTTACTACTAATTTCAAGCGGAAGGATTTTGAAAATTCCCATTACTTGGAACTCTTATCAATTTCTCATACTTAACTTCCAGTTACTAAACCGACTCCTAATGTGGATACACCTTTTGTTGGATGTGTTACTACTAATTTCAAGTGAAAGGCTTTTGCTCTTGATTATCTATTTGGCTCTACCAAATTGATTTTCCCTCTTTTTTGCTAGCATTGCTTCTACTTTTTTCCCTTGCATCCCTTCAATATTATGTACTCTGAAGTTTTCTTGGAAGGTTAGACTCACAATATGCCTTTCCGGTCTTGGTCTTATTGTTAAATTAGTGGCTCCGAATTTTCATGCCCATGATACAAGACTAGGTATTGCTTTCGTTTTCCCCCTAATTACAGTTATGTACTCTGTAAGTACTATTTTCCCACTTAAAATAGTAGAAACAGATTAACAAACGCATCGAGATTTAGAGCTAATTTTGATTTCCACCAATAACATGCAAATTTTGTTTAGATACAGTATCATTTTAGCTTTCAAATATTAATTTTCACACCACATACTTCTTGCTTAATTTTCTTCAGCAGCCTGACATCTTCCCACCCCCTTGTACGACTTCCTTAGGTGGATCTTTTGATTACCATCTTCAACCGCACATTATTCCTGCGATGGATACCCCAACAACAGATCCCGCACAACAGCTTCCACCAAAGAAGTGTCCAGGTAAATCCCCCTGTTTGCTTTAGTAACTTTACTACTTTGTTGCTTATCCCAATTTAAATCCCCTTGATCTTTTCATACAGTTATTGTGCTACCTCAAAGCCCCAGAGATCTGACGTGCCCGATCTCACAATTGCGGATTCAATATCTGAGGAAAAAGCAGGAACACTTGAGAGCCCAACTTTATGGAGGAGTTCTTTGTCATCCCGCAAACACCGAATGACTCCGCATATATTTGTTACCGTACTAATTAAAACTTATATTATCACATGTATTATGTCCTCCGATGGCCGACCATAATTCAACTGTAGTAGCTTATTAGACAACAATATGTACAAAGCTCCCGTAGCGAAGATATCTAATTAATCATTCTGTGACCTTTTACTTATTTTGTTGGATTTCCAATCTATTTATGTATGAATAAACATGATCTAATAAAAGGGAATTCTGTTGACTTTATGTATTTTACGTATCAATAGATGTCTACCTGGTTTCTTCATTAGATCATTATGCATTAACACCAAATCGTTCTTTTAAACCTTTTGGTTATTTTATATAAGCGTTTGTTGTGCGTGATATATGTGAGTGCCTCCATGCTTGGCGTGATTAAACAAATTCCTCAAAGCTTTAGCTTCGTGATTGCCGATTAACCACGACAAATTCTACTCTTTGTCACTAAGTATTGGTTTCCTTCGTTTCCCTTATTCCGATTATGTCCAGTTGCATGATGTTTGCCACTAAAAATACTATCCGGTGGTGGAATTCTTGCCTCCCAAACTCGATATCCAACATCCGTCATTGTATCCTTCATGGAATAGAATTTTGCAAATAATCATACTACAAACATATTAATAACTTAAACCAAAAAATACAACTAACGCTTACAGTTTTAGAGGTAATAGTTGTCTTCACAAAATCTCTATGTGAATTTGATTTATATACGGTACCATTTTTGTTTGCAAATATTATTTTCCACATTGCATTTTGGTCTTGGTCAATGTTCGGCAATCACACATCCTTCCGATCTTTTCAACGACTTCCTTATGTATATTAGCTCGTTACCTTCTTTAACCACACAAGATTCGTCTGTCAGACGTATACAAGATTAAATCCAGAATCTCAAGTAAGCCGCGCAAAAACTTTACGACAACATGGGGCTGTCTGCTGTACCAAAATTTTCAGTGTCATCCACGATGGTAAGCATGAGTTCCAATTTCTTAATCCCGTTCGATAGGAACTAATTTTTGGTTGTCAAAATGACCAAAAGCGACTTATTGTGATTGCCGATTAACCACGCCGGCAAATTCTACTTTTTGTCACTAAGTATTGCTTTCCTTCTTTTCCTAATTCGATTATGTACACGGTTAGAGAGTGTTTGCCACCAAAAAATACTATCCGGTGGTGGATTTCTTGCCTCAAACTCGATATCCAACATCCGTCATTGTATCCTTCATAGAATAGAATTTTGCAAATAATCATACTACAAACATATTAATAACTTAAACCAAAAAATACAACTAACGCTTTCAGCTTTTCTGAGCTTAATTTTTCTCATCAAAAATCTCCGTGTGAATTTGATTTATATACGGTACCCTTTTTGTTTGCAAATATTATTTCCCACATTGCACGCTTCTTGGTCAACTTTGGTTAGCAATCAAACATCCTTCCAGTCTTTTCAACGACTTCCTTAGGTATATTCCGCTCAGTAACCTTCTTTAACCGCACAAGGTTCGTCCGCTGTATACAAGATTTAACTCGCAGTATTTAAGCCGCCCAGGATTTAACCCGAAATAAGCCTTTCCAGTATCGGTGTTATTGTAAAATTAGTAGCTTCTCATTTTCCCGCCCATGATACAAGACTAAGTATTGGTTTCATTCGTATTTCTACTTTCAATTATGTAATCTGTTAGTGGTGTTTTTCCACTAAAAAAACCTAACCAGGGGTGGATTTGTTGTCTCCTAACCGCGATATCCAACTTACGCCAGTACGTCCTTCATAGTATATTCACCAAAAACTACTACAAACAGATTAAGAATTGAAGCCATAAAATACTAAAAAAAGCTTAGACATTTCGAGGTTTGCCTCCGTGAGTTTGGTTTTACTTCATTACCATTTTTGTGTGCAAATATTAATTTGCACATCATCACCTTCTTCGCCCATAGTTTTGATCGGCAATGAGACATCTTTCCCGACCTCTTTACTACTCCCTTAGGTAGATCCCGCTCACCTACCATCCGTAACCACACAAGTTTCGTCGATGTATACAAAGAACACGGATCCACACAACAAACGCCTCAAAGAAGTGTCCAGGTAACTTTCCCTCTAGCTTTAGTAACTTTACTAATTTGTTGTTTATCCCAATTAATATCGCATCTATCTTTTCATACAGTTATTGTGCTACCTCCTATACGCAGAGTTTCGACTTGCACGACCAATTCCAAATTGCAGTTTCAATATTTTATAAAAAAAGAGGAAGAGCAGAGAGCCCAACTTTGCGGAGTTTTCAGTTATGTGGTTCATAGTGCAGCTTTTAATTATTATTACGTAGTGCAGTTTTTAATGCCATCTTCCTCCCTAATTATTATTACTATTACTATTATTAGAATTAACTCAGATTAAACTTATTATTAATATTATTAGTATTTAATAACGAACAATTATTAAAGAACAAAAACAAACAAGGCCCAGCAGTTTGCATATTCAAGCCCTAATTAAACTGTAGTGACAAGCCCCCATAGATTCAAATGTTACTTTTTTCTTCGTAAGCAAACCGTAGACACATAACGTCCTAACATTGTTAATCTTTCTTTCGAAGAAGTTGCAACCACTCCAAACCGTTGCCAGCTGTTTCAAAAAATTCAACCAGTGGTTTGTATATAAACCTTCCAAAAACGTTGTCTGGTCAGTTTCTCACATCCTGTGCTCTCCTTCAAACCTTGCGACTACTTGTAGGCAATTACCAATATTCATTACTATATAATATTATAACAAGTGCTTAATTAATTATAATCACTTTACAATGACGTGTTAGCAGATAACTAGGCATACATATGTCGATTCACTCTATACAAGTCGGAATTTATGTGGTTCATAATAGATTATTCCTATACATTACACTACAACTGTTGAAATGAATTGGACAATAGACGTGGGAGTGAAGGCAAAAAAAGATAATTGATGTGCAATATCTAATACGTTCTCTGATAAAGTGCTAAGGGTGTAATACAATTTTATTCCCTTTGGGTTCTGTTGCCAATACAACATACAAATGTTTATATTTGGAGGTCGCTATTCATTGTACAATACATTTTGGGGTACACCATCTACACTAGATACAACTAATGAGCTAATGTGCAATGACTTTGACACACTAACAGAAAAGGCTATACCCAACAATAAGTGTGTAATTATTTAAATTAATTAATGTCGCCATTCCAATCAGGCTATATGAAGGATGTAACTGACAGTGCGGCGCCACACCACATACGTGCGAAGCACTAAACACAAAACAAAAAAGAAAATACAATTCGGACACATTGAGATAAATTGGTATGCACAGAGTAACATCCTGAGCTGCTATATTTTGTATACAAAAAAAAGGACAATAAAACTATTACAGGTATTCATTAGAGCTTCTTAAGACATTTGCCGAAACTTTAATCAATGAAATACCGTTAATTTATCTGTATTGATCAACTTAATAGAGAATGCACATACGTAAGCTTAATGAGGCCGTGCAAGACCGCGCGAAGCGCGGGTGATTTACCTAGTGTTTAAATATTTTTGGAATAGACCAAAAAAGGAAAGAGTGCCATTTAATGGAAGGAGGGAGCTGATAGAATATGAGATATAGTACTAAACAACTAATATTTGATCCAGTAAAGCCGACATTTATATGATTGAAATACAATCTGGCTGTTGCTTTTTTCAATTTCAAAAACTGGTCTTGGCCTCATTTAGACTTTTCACTGTTTCAGTAAAAGCAGAATGTGACTATTTATACTAGGAAATCTAATGTTAATGTTATGAGATAGCATACCACGCTGTCTTAGCTATTTTGGATGTAATTCTTTGGAAGCAAAAATACTAATTTTGACTATTTTACTAACTTTTATAGATAAATTCATTTGTTGAATATCACTTTGATTTTGCAATTTACGAGCTACTCCTCTAGTTTTGTTTTGCATGAGAAACTCTTTTCAAATCTTACACTGATTAACATTTCCTTCAATTTAGTGAGATGACATCTTCTTGGAGGAGAGATGACATATTGAGGGGAACAATATCAATCATATGATATAACACCATTATCTTCAGCTTTTGATAGCAAATCACATACGCAGTTCAGCTTCTTGCTTTAGTTAACCAAATGCAAGAGAAATCGGCAACCTGATCTTTATTCTTCTTTTCGTCCAATATTTATGTAATTAGTTGTTGAATATTTTTCCATAGCAAGCAATTATGCCTTCAACCGGCACAACACAAGAAGTAGAAATTGCGTATAATGATTACCTTGTACAGATATAAATACATTTTTTGTATGTGTTCCGTCTGATTCCAGAAAACGGATATTGGCAGCTGAACACAGAAAGCCTTCACGTTCTATGTTACTCGGACTCTTCACTTTCGGTGCCGCACCAGTGTCGACAAGACATGGGTGTGGGTGTAGGTGTGGGATCCGTACCCGACCTGGTCAACCGATTTTGGATACTTTGACCAAAATCGACAGAGAAATGGGAACAGATTCAATGATTTCTTTAATCAAAACAAAAGCTAAGGTGAAATTGAAGAAAATGGATACCTTGTATCTAGAAATTTCTATGTCACTCCTTTTCCTTTTATCTCCTTCCTGGATTCTCCCCTTGATCAATATTTTTTCCATAAGTTTTCCACATAATATCTCATAATTTAGGTTTTATAACTCTATTTTTAGATATTTGAATTTGTTTTAGCCGAATCCCCACACCCGTATCCATGACTGGATACGTATCCCCGAATCTTTAAATTTAGATCATGAAGGATCCGACCTCTAGATCCTCACCGGTATCGGACACCCGCACCCTAGTTCGAGCAACTTAGTTCACGTTTGTATTGCAGAATTCGAGTAATTTCTATCTTTTACAAGAACGCCTTGTTGTTTCAGTGGCACCAGCATCCTAATGTGTGAATGTCCAACTATCATGAAAAATAGCTATATCAATTCGAATTACAGTTTTATTAAATTTATCACTTCTACATTGATAGAAGCACAGAGCATCAAAAACCTAAAAGCTTTTCCATCTTAGCTCACACTCATTCTCCCCTTCTACTTACAAGCTTTGCATGTGAGGAGAAAGGGAGCAACCTGACTTCTATAGTTTCAGGTCTTATTTCTATTAGTAACTTGGTGCAGACAAGCTCTAACAAGGCTTCCCCTCAATGCAGTTCAAAGAGCCTGAAAATCTTGTTAGCCTGCTCACATCTGATCCTGGCCGAGGGTGGATCATATCAGGACCCGTCATGAATTTATGATTGGGATCTCCAGATTCCACGAAGAAAGCTCCGTTCATCATCAGATCTCCCTGCGATCTCCACACCCAATTCTTCCACACGCTTTCAGGTGCATAATCCCTTTTTGTCACCTACAAGAAAAGGTAGAAGAGAATGAGCATGTATTTTCAATAAGAGTTAGTCGCATGTAGTGTTCTTGACATGTTCATTTCTTTTCATACACTAGATAGTGATGCAACCTTGTTGGTTATAGATATTGTTGATTGGATTACCTCTTTGGCATTAGGGTTAGGCGGGGCGATGAAACGATTGCCCTGGCTGAGGATGGTAGGTTGTTGGCTTCCACCAATGGCGTACATTAGCCAGTGAGTGTAGTCATTGTTTACTGCATGAACAAATCCCCATCTCGCTCTTGGCATCCTCTGGATCAGCCCTTGTCCAAAGTGATTAAAAGCAAGTGTTATTTGTAAAATTTTGTCCTCTGAGTAGCTATCACTTGCTCCAAACAACATAACCTAAACAAAAAACATAATGCAGCTATTAAAACATTCTGGTCCAGTAGAAAATGCTATCAGTATATCTAATTTAGGCACTAATCCAATTTGGAACTAATTTACGTCATTATGGTTGGTGAAATGGCAGTTGGAAATGGTAATAGCAGTTGAAGCCTGCACAGCATCAATGAGTCCATCATCACAATTAGACATGGAAACATGATCAATCCAAATGTTTGTTGATCCAAAGATTGAAATACCATCACCATCACTTCTTGATCGATAACCATAGTGACTGACCGAGTCTCTAATTAGGCCGCCATTTCCAGCCTTAATATCATGAATATGTAGACCATGAATAATCACATTGTTTATGAACTGTAGCATCAAACTAGCGCCAAAGGAAATATGCACTTGCTGCCCTCTGGCATCAATTGTCTTGTTGCTTGTCATGATAAGCTCCTGGTTTAGCTTAATGACCATGTGATGTGCAAATATAATCCATAATGGTTCTGGTTGAATGACTGCATGGCGCAGTGTCCCTGGCTTAGGATTCACCATATCATCGTCCCCAGGGTCAGTTACTATGTAGATTTTTCCACCTTTGCCACCAGTTGTATGGTGGCCAAATCCAAGAACACAATCAGCTAGCTTCTGGCGGTTTTTGGCCCAGTTTGGGTCACATCTCCAGCAACGATCAATAGGGTTAGTAGCCATGCATGGACCATCGTACTTGTGCAAGTCCCTTCTTGTGCTATTGCTACCTTCTTCTGACCTACAAATCAATAAGATGAAATTGTGAGGGTTGGTGGTCTATGAATCTTCTTTTTCTTTTAAAAGAAAGCGAAACAATAGTTTTGACATGAAACTTAGCATCGCCAATACTACATTTCATTTCCAGACTGTGGTAGAGCTACATAGGCCGTAGAATGGTCAGTGAATCTCCTTCGCCAGAAAATTATACTAGTGCATGGATAAATCTTGTTTATGTTTTCTTTTTTCGGTAAGAATCTTGATTTATGTTTATATATTGAATATGAATCTCATTTACGTAACGAAAGCTTCTGGTGTAGCTAGTGGCAAAGGAGGTTCAAAAAATGTTTTTGATCATGGATTTGTCTGTGACAATTTATCATTTGTCTCTAATACTGTCTCTGACCCTATTTCCAGCATAATTTTTTACATTATCATACAACTCTGTAATATACAACGTTTTGTTGTCTGTATATATAATATACATAATTTCCCAGCTCTCCTCCAAATTAATAAAAGTTTATAAATACAAAAAGAAGAAGAAGAAATGAGAGAAATACTTGTGCACGTGTTTGTTGAGATGGTCTGCGACTTTTTCAGGATGAGGATTATAGGAATCTTTAGCAGTTTTCTTTGCTTGAGTGGCTCGAGTCTTCCACACCTCATCAAACTCTCCAATGTTTGCCTCAATGCTAAAAACTAGAGAGACTAAAATTACAAAGAAACTCAACCTATATTTGAAAGTTTCCATTTTCATTACTAGCTATATTTGTACAACTTCTTTTCTATCTTTACTTTTAAAATCTAATTTATTTTTTTTTCACTTTCTCGTTTTCTTTTCTTTCTTCTGACGACGACAAGGGATGATTTTTAATAATAATGGTTAGGCTTTAAATGCTCAGATATTATAGAGAATCCATTGAAGAGCCATATATGATTGGCTTTTGTATTATTCTTTCTTTATGTGAGGGAGAAGAGTTTGTTTAAATACTACTAACTGATAAAAGTAAAAAGGAGAGGAAAGGAGAATGAGAAACAGAGAGGGAAAAGTGGGGAACCGTTTTTGCTCTAACGGTCAACTGTTGGTCTACTTTGTTTCTCTGGATAAACTGTTTTATCCAGAGATATTGGTTGGTGTTACCATAATTTTCATGGAATTTTTTTATTGGTAATTTCCATGGATATTTCATCAACAAGTGGAAGACAAGAAAATGGGTTAGTTATCTATCTTTTTGGACCTAGGTTTAGGAAAATTAAAAGATATGCATAAAGATGCTGGGAAGATGTTTTGACAAACATTTCATTTTCGAGCGTTTGGTTGAGATCAACCATATAAACTAAAGATACTAGAGTTTTAAAGCAATACGTTTGGCATTAGATGTTGAATTAAACAAGTATAAGGATTCAAGAGTTTAGAATTTCTGTAAAAGAAATAATTCCATCCAGAAGTAAGTTAAGTGTCCTTATTGTGGTACAAGGAGTTTAATTAGGAAAAACATTTTCCACAATTTAATGTTCCAAACACAGGTAAATGGTATATTCAAGGAAAACATTTTCCCTCGCTACATTTCTTATTTCCCCGTCGTATTAAACACACCCAAAATAGAGGCATTCCGGATTCACATAGATACTAAAAAAAGGATTATCAAAGACCAAAAACATTAAAAGCTACAAAAATGTTCACCAAAAACTAGTCTACAAATTGCCACCGTGTCAATTGTCAACCACGAGACATGCACCTCAAATCGATAAAACAGAAGCACACATCTCTTAGCTCTCTTAAGAGTTTTTTTCCAAGTTGCCTCAACACTTCTAAACTAACCAAAACCATATCCAAAGAGTCATAATCTAATAAGAGTGATATACTCGCCTGATACTTTGGCTTGACTAGCTTAGTTATAAATAAAAAAAATAAAAAAGGACTTGGACACTTGCCCTGCAAATATATTCTAGTGTATACCTTAAATAAATGAAAAGACAAGTCTGCATTCTTAATCTCTGCCTCGTGCTGTAAAGTCAAGAATGCGGAAGCTATAAATCAGTTGACTCTTTCAAATGCAATCAAAACCATAGTTCTCATTCACCCATCAGTACAGTAGAATTTGACGTCATTGATCTTGCCATAAACCTCCAACTGCATATTCAGCATAAACTGAAAATCATGAGAGATCATCAACCTCATGCTGCATGGCCAACTATCCTGCAAAATACTTAAGTATCAGGAACTGCATTCCATCTAGATAATTTCCAATATCTTGCAAACCAAAAGCCAAATCATAAATAAAATTGATAGGAGAAATATGCTTCTTAGTTTAAATAGAGTGAAGACATTCACACGGATAAGGAATCTCTAACATGCCAACATGGATCTAATAATGAGCACAAGTACATCCACAATCATGTACTTAATTGTTTGCCGATATCATTGACCCCGTGGTATTTGAAGTTCCAGAGTAGAAAATCGGGAAAAATAAGATAATGAAAGGAAACGATTGTCATACTCATATATTGACAAGAGCCACAAAGGAAATTGATCGTAGCATGACGAGAAAGACAACATGCCTATAAACTATTTGCATAAATAAGGGATCTTGACGATGCCAAAACATTACTTTTACTACTAGTTGATAGAATTGTCAAAAGAGTTCAGCTTCCATGCATTTGAGTGCTTCATAACTGAATTTAATGTTGAAATATGAATGAACTAGTCAAAAGATAAAAGAAAGGAAATAAACCCAAGCTCATGACTTACAAATAGCCATGAACACGACTAACCGTCAATTTCCTATTACCTATAAACTTACCATATAATCCACTATAACGTGAAGTGTCACATCTTAAATAATTATTAAACTCAACTACAAATAGCTGGGCACACAAGTCTGCTTCATCTTCCATTCGACCACCTACTATCAATATTACTCATTCAGACTATAACAAGCGTATAAATAAAGATGGAGATACACATGAACAAGAAAAAGCTAGGTTCCATGTTTCTGGCAACTGATTAAGCTGATAATAAGGGCAGCAATTTGACCTGGTGGTGGCCAAAAATAAATATTGGGAGTAGACTGGTTGTTGCAAGTAGCACTGGCAAGAAAGGGTTGGCAAGAGGGAGGAAGAGGAGATGGTGGTATTTAATAAGTAAGGGGAAAATGTCAACAGCAGCACCAATGGTGGTAATACAAGATTAAGCAGGCAGATCTAAATTGCAAGCAATATTGATTCCAGATTAATTTTTTAGGCCTGCTATCTCATTCTAGGTTTTCTTGAAAGTACAATTACATAAAGTGTTGTTGTCAAACATTGCTAAATGGGCTCTCCTGCATAGGCAGTTCCTCACCATTTCCTGACGCACAAGTAAATCACATATTATCGCGGTTCTATTTATCCTGTGTTGCAGTTGAATTGCACACATGATCTATCTCTATCATACTCAATCTGTGATTCAAAACAAGGCTATGGAAGTTCCAGATTCAAGTTCACATCATCCAAAGATTAGTGATTTTACCACTGTTCTAAGCTATACAATATCTATGAATGGTCAAGTTACATGGATCCAAATATTAGCAATTTTACCAACTTTCCAATGGACCAAATCCAATGATTACCAGGATATCTTTTTGGATCGATAAAGTGAAACAGATATTAACTGGGATATCAGTAGCAACAACTATAAATGTGTCATCATCTTCCATTCTATATCAACACTACATGACATGAGTTCTATGCTAATTATACATATTTACTGACCACAAATATTTAAAAACTGAATAACATTTACACTGACCTTTGGACATTCTCCTGAGAAACGAACTTAATGAAATGCTTAATACTTACACCTACCTAAGGACATTCTTGAAAAATACACATCAGATTTAAGATGTCAATACATACTGGCAAGACGTATATATATAGCACTCATTCCACGAAGTAATTAAAACAACAAATTTAGTGATAATATATGAGTTTCAAGTTCAATCACAAACCTTTATGTTTGTTTTTCAATGCCTCGGTCAAATTTGACAAGATGCCACATACTTTTGCTTCTGCAGTTAAAGAATTGACAATTTCATCTAAACCTTTCAATTCCTCATGAAATTCTTGATGTAAAACCAAAGAAGAGAAATGCTCATCTACAACCAAACCAAGACACTTGACTACATCTTCAAGTGAAGGAACCCATTCACAAGCCTTCAACCCCAATTCAAATGGTGCCTTAGGACAAGGACACGCCTGAGGAAACCTCTCATATTTATTCAACCACTTTTGCAAGTACCTAATCAAAACCATTATCTCCGAACCATTTAATTTACTAATGCAAGCGCCCAAAATAACTTCATCAACATTCCTCGACGCAAGCACATAATGCAAACACATTTCATTAACCGAGAACCCATCATGTGCTAGCATAAGCAATACTGAAGCATCCCTAGCTATATCCATCCTAATCGGACCAAGGCTCATATCCATCGCCTTCTCAATTGCTGACATTGCTTGACTCTCCCATTCTTTCCTCACATTAATCAAACTACTATCCCCATTTCTCGAAAGGTCAAGAAAATACTTCAACACACACATCATATCATAAGTTTGAATATCCAAAACATGCTTTACACACAAAACAACCAACCAAGATTGCTTCTTTTCGATTAAATTATTTATCAAACTCGATAAACACGAATGTTCAACAAGCCCATTAACAATCAAACTCTCTAAAACCTCCCAGGTTTCTAAAACAACACAACCCTCCAAAACCAAACCCTTAACATCTCTGCCCATATAATTACCCAACTTTTCAATCAATTTTACAATATTACCCTCGTCTAACCTCTCCACATTAACAGAAACACCAAAATTCTCCCAAATTTCAGTCATATAAGAAACCAACATCTCAAAAAACTCGTCTTTATTGAAACTAATAGGGTTTTCCATCTTTTTCTTCAATTTTTGAAAGAACTTTTGCCCTAACTCAATTACTTCAACATCAGTTGATAAAAGTCTCCAACCTGTCCCTCGTTTGACTAGCGACACGTCATCGTTTGACTCCTTTTCTGGTTTCAGTTGAAGTAAAACTGGTTCAGAGTTAAGGAGAATAGAGTAATTTCCATCTGAGGTGGTTGGTGATTGTTCAGTTGAAGCTTTGGTGATAACTTCTAGCAAAGACATTGAAAAAAAATGGGTATCTTTGTTTTTAAGTGTACAGAAAGTTCTAGAAGTTTCTTCACGGCGGTGTGGCGGCGGCGGCGGAGGAGAAGAGGTTTGAAGTTTGAAGCCCTAAAGAAGTGAGTATTGGCGCGGAGCAACTGTTAGGAGTTGTAGAAGGTGATGAAAGTGGACTGGGCTGGGTTATATTTCATTCAGTGAGTTAGGTCTTAATGCTTGAGCCCATTTCTGAGCCCGCCAACAACATACTCAATATAGCGGACTCTGGAGAGTGTAGAGCGGCAATTCTGCGAAGTAAAATTTTCATAAACACTTTTTTACCTCATTCTAACAATCTATAACTACACGTTATATATTTACAATTCGTAGCTAGATGTCTATATTTACATCGTGGTATACTAAAATATAGTGCAAATATAGCGGAAATATACGGTCGAAATTTGGGCTAGCGAAATTGCTATATTTATGGAAATAAAATACATTCAATTTAAATTAAAATCGCCTTTATTGTTCCGATTCACGCAAATATCATCCCATTCCATATCTGATCCCATATCTCATTCAAACTTGACTACACAAATTCAAAAAAGTACATTCATATTTTTAACCAAAAATAAAGATTCAATGATTAGTTAAGGAATTACAAATTTTATGCGGGACCCGTGCATACCTCATGCCTGTGATGGTAGACTTGGCATAAGTATGCCGGTAGTAACTTTGATAATTCCTTCACAAAGTTATGCGGTGGGGGCATACTTTTAATGGGCAAACTTTTATCTTTGGACCGGATAACTTTGTGAAGAATTATCAAAGCTTATGCCGGACCGATACTTATGCCAATTCCGCCCATAAGGCATAAGTATGCGGGTACGGCATAACTTTAGTAATTCTTTACAAATTTATGCGGTGGGGCATATTTTTAATGGACAAACTTTTATCGGACAGCATAAACTTGTGAAGAATTATCAAAGTTATCCGGACCCGATACTTGTAAGAATCTATATAAGGCATAAGTATAAGTATGTCGTCCCATAACTTTGGTAATTCCTTCACAAGTTGTATAGTTGGGGGATATAGCGAAATTTAAACTACTGCCTTGTGAATTTTTTTTAATATTTGTTTTTCGTATATATTTGGGCTATATTTTAGTTGCATTTTGTCGTGATCCGTATATAAATCTTATTCGTTTCTGTTAACTATATTTCATATATTTTTTACATATATTTGAAGTGTATTTAGATGAAATTTTAACTTTTGTAACACCTTTATTGTATTAAAAAATGGACTTATGAAATATATCTCGGATATATTTTATGTATATTTAATCGTATTTAACCTGGTTAGATATCTTTGCTTTGTTAAATGAATACATTTTCATAAAAAATGAAAAATGGAATGTATACATTGAAAAAATAACATACTTGAAAGAAACAACAATATAAAAACCATAAGGTGGTGTTCAACATTAATCATCCTAAAAACATTCTTTGCACATGAAACGATATGTCCAAAATTAAAAAACAAGAACAAAAGTCGCAACCAACTACGCTATTGTTCAACATGAAAATCAAAAACACAAAAGACTTGGTGGCCTAATCAAGATCCGTTTATCAACCGCATCGTAATCAATCGGCCGGGTCTAATTGGTCTTGGAGGTTGCTCGTTATCACTTGATGCATTGTTGTTTGACTTATCCCATGCATAGTCGCATAAAAGGGCACCGTATCTCATACGGTGCCAATTTGCATCGAATTCGGTTGGGATGACTTCATTGAGCTCAAGTATTCAACAAAGGCGCCACATCACACACCACAATCACGAAAAAAATGATCAAAAATTTTACTTACGTATCCGTAATAAGCATCAACAAAATACACACGAATATACTTAAAAATCTTAAAAATTTTACATTATGGTGAAGAACAATAAACACGACTTAAGCTGAAGAAACATGTGAAAAAAAATAACGGAGAAAATATACTTAAAATGCACATAAAAAATAGATCCGGTTAATTAACGATATCCGTAATACTGTACAAAAAAAAAAATGAACTAAATATACTGAAAATATAAGATAAATATACCTACGCATCATCATCCTCATCCACATTATGTTTGGCTTTTAGCAATTTTTTTTCCCTTAACATTAGCAACATTGTCCATGACCTTTCTCTTCTTTGTTTCTCCATTTTGAGAAACCTTTTTCACTTTTTGTTGTTGTTTACTCTTCGAATCAACATAATCGTAACGCCTAGGATCGTTAATTCTTTTTTAACGATTCTCGAAGATAAGACTCGCAATGGCAGTTTCGTGTTGAGAAATTCCCAAAGAAAAATTAGGAATATCAAATTCGGAAAAATTAGGAATTGTAAAACTGATTTGAAATTGGAGAAAATTTAGGGATATTGTGAATAATGGCGTGAAGTTAGTGGGATAGGAGAGAGAGACGTTTTTGTTGGCTTAAATTTAGGGGTGTGGAAAGTTATCGGATGAGTGGTAAAAAAGCGGTAGCTATGTGGAGTAAATATGTTATACTTTAGCTACTAAATATAATTATTGAAAAGTTTAGTTATGTTCCATAAATAGGTAATAATGGAAGTTATGCCAAGTAAATTTTACTTCTGCGAATTGCCCTTCTTTTGGGTGGTCTTTAAATTTTACCCCTCATATTTAAAATTTTTAAATTTTGCCCTTCGGCTAAAATTCATGGGTTCCAGGTTCGAACTCCCACTCAGTCAAAAAATTTTAAAAAATTCGCAAGATAGAGTTTAATTTCGCTATGCCCCCACCGGCATACACTTGTTAAGGAATTACCAAAGTTATGCTGGACCCGGCATACTTATGCCTTATGGGTAGACTTAGCATAAGTATGTCGGGTCCGGCATAAATTTGGTAATTCCTTCACAAGTTTATGCCGGATTCGGCATACTTATGGGCAAACTTTTAGTTAAACCTTACTAAAAGTCTTTTCCTACTTATGCCTTATGGGGCAAACTTTTAGTTAAGGCATAACTAAAAGTATTACATAGGCATAACTTTTACGCAAGATATAGACTTTGTCTTATAAGGTAAATTTTTAGTTATACCTTAAGGAAAAGTTTCGCCTCTTGGGGCATACTTTTAGTTGTGTCTTAACTAAAATTCTGCCCCATAAGGCATAACTAGGAAAACACTTTTAATTAAGGCTTAACTAAAAGTTTGCCCATAAGTATGCCGGACCCGGCATAAACTTGTTAAAAAAGAATTACAAAGTTATGCGGACCAAGCATACTTATGCTAAGTCCCCGTAAGGCATGAGTATGCGGGTCAACATAACTTTGGTAATTCCTTCACAGTGTAGTGTATTCGGGTCGCATACAAGCGACTCAAACCTTGCCTTGTAATTTTTTTCTTAAATTTATGCTTGAGCGGGGGTTCGAACCCAGAACCTCATGATTTCTGCGTGAATGCTCAGGGTTGCAACGCGAAGGGCAAAAATTAAAGACCAGCAATATGAGGGGCATAATTTAAAGATCACAAATATGAGGGACAAAATTTAAAGACCATCCCAAAAGAAGGGCAATCCGCGCAAAAAAATAAGTGTAGAGTGGACATAGACCTTACTCCTATAGGTATGAGCCCACCAGTAGTCCACAATCCTTTTTATTTTTTTCTTAGAAGTTTTGCACGGATTAACCTTCAAACCCACTGGTCTTTAATTTTTGTCCCTCACATCTGTGGTATTTAATTTTTGTCTCGCACGGCACAAGCTTTGTGAGAATTAAGTTATGTCGCATAAGTTGTATAGTATTTTTCAGATTATAATGAGTGTCGAAAGTTTTGACTTTTCCAGCACTACTTGAGTGGATGCTATGACACATATGCCGAGCAAAATGTAAACTATGTCGAGCGAAATCTAAACTTATGTAAGGCCAAAAGTGCTGAAGGGCAAAAATAAAAGACCACAAATTTGAGGGACAAAAATCTAAGACCACCCCGAAGTAGGTGCATTTGTGCGAATGACCCAAAATTGCACGGTTTGTCCTTCAAATGGACTGCTCTTTAATTTTTTTCCCCTTCAAAATGAACTTATGTCTAGGGGAGCATAAGTTCATTAAGGATGCGAAGCACAATTTGTGAAGTATTATGTTGCAAAAATATAAACCAGTGTCCTACAAAAAAGTTAAGCAAAAATTAAAGACCAGCACAAAATAGAGGGGAAGTGCAAATGGCCCCTTTTTGACGTCTTTCTCTGTTTCTCTCTCTCTCTCTCTCTCTCTTTTTTTTTTCCTTTTTTCTTTTTGGTTTTGCTTTTTGTTATTTGCGTGTAAGATCTATTTGCATTCTTTGAAGTTTTAGTAGCATCACCACCTTAACTTAATTACCCGTACGATTGGAAATAATTTGATTTTGAATTTTATATTAATAAGTGAATGTTTGATTGCTAATTTTTATGTGTTACCAATCAGCATTAATTATTTTGTAATTCCATATTATTTCATACAGAATTAAATTAAAAACGAACTTTTGCATCACTGTGTTTTATCCGCGATAATGAGCTTCGTACAAGTTTTCATTAACTTCTCTGAATTGCCTAAGAGGAGAAATAATCCACAAGTCTGAAGATTGTTATAATTATAAGGCCACACCAAAAGCGTCTCACACCAAACTTGGAAATTGTTGGAACTAAGAAACTCCTATTATCAACAATTTCCACAAGAATAAAAGTTACTCCCTTCGTCCCATAATAAGTACATAAATTGATTAGTTTATTTCAACTCTACCCTTAGACGAAAACTAACAAGTTAAAATAACATTTAAATGATGATTGAAAAATCACATAGTAACTTATTATTGTTGAATTCCCAATGTCAAAAGGACTACTACTCATATATGCTCTAATCAAGATGAAAAAATAATTTATTTTTATTATATAGGGATAATTTATTATTGATTTCCTAATATGCATATTTTTAACTAAAGTGACACTTATTATGGAACGGATATAATTCAAATAAGCCCGTCACCACTGCCACCCTCTGGTGAAATGCCCCTTCATAATCATATGGCATTGATGTTCAGCACCATACATGACAAGTGTTTTGGTTAATCACAATAAGAAAACCATTAAATTTGCAGAAGCTGCTCTTCTTACACTTCATAATCAAGTGATTTAATTGAACGTCCTTATGCACATTTATGTTATCATTAAAGCAGGTTTTATCAGAGAACAAGTGTTGCTGATTCTTATGGAATACTCAGCGTGCCGATCTATAGTCAATGAAAGAGCATTTCCCTTTTCCATAGTTACTGGAACCATTTTATGTTGAGCATGAGTCTGTTTTTTGGATGGAAAGAACTGGAGCTGCAGGTGGACAGGACGAGAATTGGATGGGAGCAGATTCTCCAAAATGCGAAGATAACTCGCTTATTTATTAGATATAAGCCGCTCACATATTCGCATAAACATAAGCACTCAAAAACATTCCGATTGAATTCATATAGCCAATGCCCTTCTTCCATTATCCACAACTGGATTCTCTCTAAAGAATTCTAATGTTAGGCCTCTTGGAATGCGATCCTCAAGTGCTTTGAGTGTTGCAGTTGTTCCTCAAGTACATGCTGGAACTTCCCATCCATGGGGCACAGGACCTACATCATATATGACTTCTCTGTGGCAAGACCATACAAGTTTTATAGCTTCTGGAGTACCTATTCCTGCTCCTCTTGGGTCCCCAGCTGGACCAAACCTATAATAGGGCCATCGTTTGGCACAGTTAGCAACTAAATAGGTGTAACAGTCACAAACACAAACAAAAATAAAAACAAAAAGATGATGAAGAAGATGTTGCTGACCAGTGATTCTGTGGAGCCCCTGTTGTTCTTGCTCTCAATCCAGCATAAGTGGTTCCATTAACTGTATTTCCAATTACTTTCTGAAAAGGGAATTGACAATGTCACATGATTCATTTGTAATCCAATAGACAGTACATTGCTGAAATAACTACATACTTCTCTCAGCGTTTTCTTTATCATGACAGAAATGCCAGCGTCTTAACAACGAAGCATAGCTAAGTTTCTCAGCACAATAACCATTACCAGCCAATACAGCAACCTTGTATCCTATGTGGATGAAGTCAATGCTAAAACTCTAAGCTCCCAATGATGCAAACAATTCAACAAGTCAAAATGTATTACAAGTCCCCAAATCCGTGAATCCAAACTTCTTTTGTTCAACGTGCCTTAAACTCAATTTGGAAGCTAATCTAAACATGGGTAGCAGATAGACAAAATTGATTGAGGTCATTCAGCCCTGAACCCCTGACTGGTATAACCTATAGCAATATAGTTCGATTTTCTCCAGTACTGTCCTGACCCTACTTAGGACTATTTGAATCTCTTTATCTTCCTGAACTTTTAAGGTGTATACATTTGGGACTAGCAAAATTTCATCTCTCCCTCCTCCCTGGCTCTTTAATTCTACAGCGGGTTAAAATAGCAGACATCATTACTACTACTACTTCATCTAAGTTAACAGTCAATGCTACACCTCTCGGACATAATAGAAAATTCAACAGTTTTAATCTAAAATATTTCTTGGGTAGGGACGACAACTAATTTGGGATGGGTATCTTTCATGCTGTTATTGCCTTCTCTATCCTAGATTCATCCAATCGAGGAATAAAAAAATTCATACAGGAATTCTGGATGCTTTCTAGAAAAAGACTTGGAGATATTTTTTGCTAGTTGCATGTGGAACATTCTGAGTTGTATTGTAGAGCAACAGATATTTCAATCTTGTTACTCCCAGGTATCCTCATATCTGAACAAGAGTAACGAGAACATTTTCTTACTTGCAGGAACAATATGTCATTTGAAACCACAGCAGCTGTTAAATGTGCATGCATCTTTTCAAGGGCATTGAGGACCAGTGGAAGCTGATTATCTTTGTACTCGGTGACAACCTATAAGGAAAAGAACACACCAGCAAGATTTGATGATCAGCCAGAAAATTACCCAACTTGACATTTAATTCAGAATATCCAATTACCTGGAATGGCCCAAAAATCTCTTTGGTCACGAGATGATAATGTTCATCTTTGAGTATTTCTTCAAGTGGAATGAAAATAGCAGTGGGTTTAATAGCTCCATAAATTTCAGGGATAGAATGGTTTTGCAAGGCTTCACCACCAAAGAGCAGTTTTGATCCAGGTATCTGAAGTAATTTCTTTGCATGGTCTAGCATTGTTTCAGTTGTAACCTGCAGGAGGAATACATAGCAATTATGGACAGGAAGTTCTGACAAGACTGTTGGCATTACTTGACAATGTACCACTAAGAATGCTTAATTCAAGAAAAAATATAAAGGAAAATGAAATGCAAGTATAGTAGGTATAGTAATCATGCTAACAAAAAGTGAGCAGGATAAGAAAAATATTCTATTTCAATCTCACAGAGTCACAGATTTGGTTTAACATATTCAAGAAAACTTCTACACCTGTTTGAGAGAATAAAATTCTGAATATCGAAACGACCATCCAAAATAGACTCAGACCAAATTGATACTATTCAAACCCCTAATAAATTGTATCTAATGTCACTCTAGAACTCCAGAATCTAGACCATCAAATGATGTACACTCAAATCTCCAAATTAACACTTAAAGCATTAGGTATTCTTACCGTAAGGACAGGACCAACAGTTAAATCATCCAACTTTCTTCTTGCAGCAAGCTCTTTCATTTTTTGCATGAGAGTAGTTTCACGCCAATTCTGCGCCAAATAAATAATGGTTAGAAAAAAGAGTTATTTGAATGAAATTTCATGAAACCATATTACTTTACTTTTTGTCTCTAAGCATTTAATTTCCATGGAGAAAAAAATAAAAGAAAAGGACTAAGCAAACCTCATGCATGAACAATATTGATTGAGCTGAACACTTCTGACCACTACATGCATATGCATCTTGATCACAAACCCATGCAGTGTAATCCACCTGTCAAAAGCAAATAATCACGAGTAAATAAAGCTTTTCTGAAATGCAAAGAAGCCTGTCGATAACAGATTGTGTAAACCTCATTGACATCGGGCCCAAGGATCTTCCAGTCGAATCCAGCATCTTCTAGTCTGACTCGACCGCTTAGGTCATCAGCTAACTTCTCTGCCACTCTTGAGCTACCTGTGAAGAGAGTCATGCGTGGTTTTGCCTAGCAATACAATTTGAAAGAGAACTATATTAGGTAAACAAACGCACAACAGTTCAGAGTCTGAAGGGAAAATCTGTCAGGTAAATAAAAACACATTTCCCCTCTCACTACACTGATATAAAAATGAAAGCTCAAAAATGCATCATTGCATATAAAAGCATAGCTAATTTTTCTTTTGAGAAGGTAAAAATATAAAAGCATAACTAATTGCAATTCTCATATTAGTATATTCCATTTCAATACGGTTTCCTGTGAAACAATTCTGGGTATATTTTGGACATATATGTCAAACTAGTTGGGGTTAGGTACATGGATCTCCTATGTCCATTCGCTCTATCTGTACCATGTATTCCAGCACTGGTAACTAATTCTATCTTTTGGGTACACATGAATACACATAAAAATTGAAACTTTGGGCGATTACCATGGATCTAAAATAATGACCATGTCGAAAATAATAGATCAATTTTGTTTACTTATGGTTTTTGGGAAAGAGGTGTATGAGCTAGAGGTATCGAAAGAAACGGGTGGATAATAGCATCATATTTGTGCATCTATCTTTCAAAAGGTAGAGGAGGATAATGGCTAAACAAACACCACTCCCCCCCCCCCCCCACAGGCAAAACGGCTTTGCTCCAATATTAGATTAGAAACATGTTATACCAGTTGGTCGATTTAGTCCAACAATCAAAGTCTTCTTTTCTACCAGAAAATGTTTGAGAATGGAAAAGTTCCCCCATACTATTCCCACAGACTGATTTGTGAAACCTTGGCAAAAGACTGAACCATACCAAGATGAAGGGATGTATAACTGCTAAACTTGATTACATTAAAAAGTAGTAGTTCAAAAGAAAGCAAGATTTGGAGAAGGGAATTATTCTCAAGGCACAGAGCTTACTGGTAATTATTCTCAAAGGACAGGAACCTGACTAAATTATTAGACCTATTCGTTATAAAACTCCCTAGCTTACTAACATGAATGAGATCTCAAACGACAGGAAGCTGACTAATCATTAGGCCTATTCTTTTTTCTTTTTTTTTTTTTTTTTTTTTTTTTTTTTTTTTTTTTGTGATAGAAGAATCATTAGACCTATTCGTTATAAAGTCACCAGCTTACTAACATGAATGAGATCGTCTGAATCACAGGCGTTCGCACCAAAGGTGTCTATCAAAATCTCTTTTTCTATTTTATTTATGTGTCTATGAAGAAACGATTAGCCTTTTGGAGAAATCAAAAGGATTTGGGGAGTTCCAGTTGTAGTCATCATTATACCATCACCAAATACACACACCTAAATTAATACACAGATTGGACAAGGTTGTAAATATAATAAGCAATTAAGTTATTATAGGAAGTTAAAGCTGATTATAGGTCGAAATCAGGTTTACCAAGCAAGTCACTGTATTTTGAAAAGCTCCAGAATTTTTTTCCTAATAATTAATACTTTCAAAGAGATATTCTTTAGAAATCAATTACTGAGTTTAGGAATTGGAAAAGTTGCTTCAAAAGAATCCTATAATTATTAAGGACTCTACGAAGTTAATTACTCCATATTAGTGCCGGAATGCCAATAATTCAACAAAGAAAATAGAGTAAATTATTCTTGGGATTCCTGAATCAGTTTAACTTGGTTGAAATTAAGATTGATTGCACATAACATGATGATAATAAATTTTTAATAGGATGGAAAGTTTTTGGACGAAAATTTGTAATTCTCATTTGTCAATTCTTATTGATAAGTGTCCAGAGAAGTCTAATTTCAGAAACTAACCTCCACGAGTAGCTTGTTCATTGTCTTTCCATCCGAGTTTATGAAATCCACGTCATCCACAGGTAACCCGCAATCATGAAGTAGTCGAAGCATTTGTTCCATGACAATGCATACCTAACCAACAATGCAAGTCAAATTATAAAAAGCACATTGGAAAAATATTTAGAGTTATTAACAGAGAAAACCAAAATAGGAACAGAATCTTCCAATTTTCTGCACATTTTGTTAATTTGATAAAAAAGAGAGAAATTTGTAAAAGTCAATTTGCAATTTGTGGTTCTTTGGTAGATGAGAGTCAAGTTTGTTTCTTAGCTGGGCCTTGTCCAATAAGTGAATTCGCATGCTATATAGTCTATAAGAATTTGCACGACCTTACCTTGCTATCAACTTTAAGTACCGGCTTATTTCCCATGTACAACGCTCCCATCAGCTGAAGCAAAGGAATCTCCAAAGGAAAATTAAAGGGAGTAATAACTGCCACCTACAAAATAAAGTTTAAAAGTGGGCAGTGTGAGAGCCTTTAATAATTGAAGTACAAACTTCGATTAGAGCCCGTTTGGCTTAGCTTATAAGTTGCTGAAAACAGCTTATAAGCTATTTTCAGCTTTTTTGAGTGTTTGGCTGGCCAGCTTATAAGCCATTTTGTGCTTAAAATAAGCCCAAAAAAATAAGTTGGCCCGTTTGGCTTAGCTTAAAAAAAGCAGCTTATAAGCTGAAAACAGCTTATAAGCCAAAAAAAATAAGTTGGGCTACCCCAACTTTTTTTTTTTTTTGGGGGCTTATAAGCTGTCTTCAGCTCATAAGCTGCTTTTTTTAAGCCCATCCAAACAGGCTCTTAATCACATAAGAAAGTCACAACTGAGGAATGTAAAAAACAACCTATGTGCTGTTAATTTTACCACTATGAGCACTATGCCCAAAAGCAATCTACGTTAAATCCTTAAATTAGCAGGAAGGCATTCATAAAAAATGATTCCCGCAGATATATAACACAACTTTTACACCATTCTGAATTAGTGAAGAATTTTTATTCCCATAAGTTTAGTGATTTTAGTTCTAAAACTGCACCTTTAGATCTCAGTTTCAAAGTGAAAGATAGCATTAGAAGACCCTTTTGTTTAACACTTCCAATTAAATTAGTCAACAATTTGCCAGGATGGTGCTTACAGGTCCATAAGGCCAGCGAAAACCATGGCTCTGCTGCCCCAGATGATTTCCTGGTACTGCGAAAGACCTAGCTAGAAAGCGAACCTGCCAAATAAATCAGGAGTTCAGTGTTTGATCTGCCAGTAATGTTAAAGAAAACGGAGAATTGATTCCCCTGGAAACAAGTCCTTCCTGAACCTGAAGTCTATTTAAGCTTTCAAATATTTCAATGTCAAATAAGCTACTAACATTAACAAAACAACAAAAAATAAAAACAAAAAACGAATGAGCAGACACAAAATTGTTGAAATAACATAAAGCAGCAATAAAATCACATGGATTTTCTTTCTTAGATAGCCCCTGTATAACGTAGAACGTACGAGGTAATAGTTTCAGAATCTACCTGATCACCACAGAAATTTTCCAGAAATTTCTGCGTCACGGAAACTTCACCAAGAGCTTGTTGGTAACTCTTAGGAGACACCCGTTGTATTAGCTTAGCAAAGAAGTCAGAAACCTGAAAGACCAAAAAAAAAAAAAATTAAGAGGATAAGAATTAATTATGAATATGAAGTTATGAACTATCCGTAAAAATGGCTAAGCGAACACCAGCATCCTTGCTTGAATATATCTTACCTCAGGCAAGCCAAGCGCATGAGCTGCTTTTGTAGATACGTCTCCTAACATTAGGTACCTGCAAAAAATGTTGTCACTCGATACATTCTCTAAAGTCATCATTTCTTCCTTTGTATAAAAATTCACAAGTCATTAAAGGCTCATCCTATACACTGTTCAGCTAGAGAACATCACAAAAAACAAGAAAAAGAACAAAAAATTAAAGCAAACCTTTCTGGTGCTTTGAATGGATTATGTAGACCATGTTTTGGGCACTTGGACAAGCTCTCCACAAATGGCTGCACAGGCGACAAAAGGAATTATAGAATCATCACTATGAGCCAATCTTTGATGTTAAAGATTTCGTACTAGAATGGAAAAGTCTTTATGTGACCGAACTAATAGTTAGCCATAAAGTAACAAGTCAGTTGTACAGAATAACAGACTCCACAGGTTGAAAGACTCGGCAGGAAAAATACAGCGCAAAAAATTATGATGCATCCAAATTATGTACCTGCAATTCTGATTCGTTTACTTCTGCAACTTTAATGAATGGTTGCCCATTCAAGGGATCCAGTAATGTATTCCAATTAGAAGAACTTGTCCACTTGCCCTGCACTGGATGAATGAAAATCACCAGTCAACTAGATGTAGCAGTAAACTAGAACCATAACCAGAGTTCTCTATTTGTATTTCGATTGAACACAATGCACATTTGGTGAAAAAGGAAAAAGTGTACAGAAGTGATGTAATACATCAGTTATCAATTGTTAACACGTATATGGTATACAGGGAGATTAAGAGAATTAAAACTTTCTAAATTCTCTATACATTATATCACATCTATTCCTAGGCAAACGTTGGACAACTGCATATCAATGGCTATTTTCAGCAGCTAGTTGTAATGTACATTTACATACCCAAGTTGTGGACTTCAGCAGGTTGAGAGCCTGATACTTCTTCAGCTTTTACCGTAGCAAAGGACAAATTATGGTTTGACCTGCACTATAAAAGATTAAGTCACAAAAATGCACCAAGTGAAAAAGCATAAGGAACTAGAATGTCAAGGAACCCAAATTAAATGGAATAACTAATGCCATGGAAAATTCAAATAACATCATATTGACGTGTATTCCAAGTTCAATGTGACAATGACTCTAAAACAACACCGTACATGCTTGGTCCATACACGTCAAATGATTAGCTCAAAACAGGACATTGAGAATATCCAGAGCCGTACTTTAGTAGAAAACAAAATCTAAGCGAAGCATCACTTACATGGATAACAAGGCCATATCATGATAATGTAGATAGACAAAAAGAAAGAATCAGATACAAGAACTCGTCCATCTATAGCATCAAAAATCACCTCCACAAAGAAAGAGATGTAAAACCCGACATTTTTCGTTGTGAATTCTTAGAAAGAAAATCTTAATACTTCAAAAAGCTGCATTAAAAATCTTAATACTTCAAAAAGCTGCATTAACTAAAAGAACGAAAGGGACTTCATGTTCTATAAAAAAAATTGGTCTAGACAAGACAAAAAGTAGTAATTCACACATCGCTAGTCCCAAACACGGATAAAAGACAGCATTTGCAGTAGGTTGATAGCTTGTAAAACTAATCAACTTATAATGTATCCTCGTAACAACTGACACATTGGAACGTGCTCTCTAACTATCCAGGTAGCGGGAATGAACATAATTAAAAGGAAAACGTAAATTTCAAAATGCTGTTTGATATGATCCAATGGGTTTCAAGCGAAAGGCGAAAAGTAAAGCACGTGCTTCTTTGAACTGAACCACAAAATTTACCAAAGATTAAAAAACACCAACAATATATGAATTTAGTAGTACAATGATCAAATTTCAAATAAAATAACTTTTCTAAGCCTCCAATATGTAATAATGCCCATATTAATCCAACTCCTCAAGTTTGAAAAGCCAAGAATTTGTCTTTCTAATTTGGAACACATTGGCTTCATTGTTTGAAGGGCACACTTCTCTGAAGTGCATATAACTCCTTGCTTTGCATCACTTCATTGCTTTAAAGGACAAAGCAATGGCTTTTAATAACAGTGATCCTAAACTAAATAACCCAACAACACATCCAATTGGAAGCCTGTAATAACTTTTAGCAGAAAAAAAAAAACATATTTTGTAAAATATTCTTTACCCAAGAAAAATGACTCCTTAAAAATACCATGGTTCTTATTAAAAAAGAAAAAGAGCTCTAATTTTTAGAAATGTAATCCCTTCAACCAACTAGTTTGGTATTGTGGTGTTTCTATTTTTTATTTTTTTGATAAGTAATAAAGAAAAAGATGTAACTTTTCAACCTAAAATCATGAATATGCAATACGATCGCTTTTTATTGGTGTAACAGAACAACTAAAATTATCAAACCCAACTTTTTATCAGAGCCAATCCCAGTCCTGAAACTAATAATAATATATAATATTCAAGTAAAACAAAAAAAATGACTCAATAAAAATACCTTGAAGAACTGAATAAACTGATCCAATTGAGATCATTGCAACAAACTTTATTCTTCAATTGCCTGTATGCGGCAAGTCGATACATGATTGCGTTTCAAACTTTGGACGGCAGTGTGTGTGTGTCAAAGCGTCACACTTTATCTAGGTTAAAAGAATTTATAGATATGGAAACTAGTATTTCTTTTAAAAAAAAAAAATACGTGTCCCTGACTAGCTTTAAAAGAACTTATTGATATGAAAACGAGGAGTACACGTTAATATTAATAAGTTGGCGTTTGATCATGAAAATTAAATATTTTTCATTTTATTTAAAATTTTAAAGTTAGAGTTGAAAATGAAATTATGTTTGGTTATAATTTTTATAAAGAATATTTGGTTGTTTGAATATAATAAAAGTAAAAATAAATTTTTAGGTATTTTTTAGATATTTCAAAATTTTATGATCAAAAGTTAATTTTTAAATAAAATAAAATAATTTTTGAAAAAAAGCGAAAAATTCTCGTGGTCAAACGGAACTGTGATAATAAAAAAATGGATCTAAAATTTCTGAACCCAGAAATCTACTTTTTTGCTGACGAAAATCCGATAAGGCATATAGTATACTAGTAATAAAACTTTTCGTTAAAAGTACGTAAAGTTGAGCTGTCAGTGACTCAATTTTGTTTGTTTGTGTGCGCTAATTTCAATTCCAAAAAATTTCCCAATGCTAAACAATCACGTGTGAGCCAGAGGTGATTGCGTGAATCACTTGCTCATCCTCGTACAGCCGTTGAATTTGTCTTCAGTTTCTTCTTTTCTTTTATAAAAAACTTCAGTTTATTAGAAAAGTTTTAAAAGACCCGTTTGGCCACTAGAATTATACACTTTTTTTGGAAAAAAATTGGTTCATTTTATTTGAAAATCAGCATTTGATCAAATATATTTGTATTTGAAAAACAAGTAAAACTTTATTTTCTTACATTCAAATAATTAAGTATTTTTTACAAAAACTATAATTAAACATAACTTCATCTTTAACTCCAACTTCAAAAATTTCAAATAATGGATAAAATATGGGATTATTACATGGCATAACTAACATTAGTACATATTTATATTTAGTAGTTATAATTTAGATAAATTACATCATATAACTAAGAGTAATATGTTAAATACAATTAATAGCTACATATATATTTAAAGTAGAATACCTTATTATTATTATTTATAATTTTTTTTTGAAGGCTTCTACTCTCAATCAACTTCATTTTTACTCGCCACTTCCCTCATCGTCACCATTGCTTCATATGAACGCTATAAATTGGAACTTTTGTGTATAAAGAATCAGAGCTTAAAGTATTGTAATATCATGATTTCATCCATAAGATGACTACTTATAAATTAGACAATAAAATAAATGAACGACAAAGTATAAACTCCATCATTAGCCAATATTGTAGGGATATTTCTTGTACTTGGGGAATCACTGATTAATTCATGTAAAAAATTGTTGGTGTGGTTCGTGTTGTTGTTGTTGTTGTGGTTCGCCGGAGACTAATTAGCTCCAACCCCAATTTAATTCGAGGCGGAGAAGATTCGGAGTCTTTGTAATTATTTTGACGGTGGTGTTATTGTTGTTGGCCGTGGTTGTTGTTGTTGTTCGCCGTCTCTCTCTTTTCTCCCTCACTGACGGCGACGACGACGACTTACAACTCCGCCATATATTATATAGCGGTCGTATTATCCGGACGGAACGGTCGGATACGGCCGAAGTGGCTTTCTAATTTTGAATACAATCCGGTGTTGATGATGATGACGGTGACAGCGGTCAAATGCGGACGAAACAACCAAATGCGGCGATATCATAGATTTTATTTCTTGTATTCGGTTTTGAGTGTATTCGTTAATTTTATTTCTTGTATACAAATGAATACAGTGAATTTTGAAGTGTCTACAAATGAATAGAGTGAAATTTATTTCTTTCAGTTTTTGAGTGTATTCGTTAATTTTTTTTTAGTGCAAAATTTTGTGTTTTGGGGTGTATTTTGAAGGATTTTTTTTTTTTTTTGTATACAACCGGTTTTAAATATAATAAAGTAAATATAGTGTAAAAATATCTACAAATAAATAAAGTTGAGTTGAATACATTTGACTTGAATACAACTTAGTTGAATACATCTGACTTGAATACGACTGAAATTCAAGATTTTGAATACAATCAATTGTTTGGGTTGGTTTTGAAATTTACAAAATGTAGCTATGCCCAATTTAAAACCCCTAAATGCTAGTCATTTATGTAAAATTCCCATAAAATATTTGGTTTTTATTGCCAAAGGCCTACTAAGAGTTGATTTTGAGAAAAACTTACCTGCTTAGATTAGTTTATAAGAATAACTTTTAGCCTAGTGAAAAGAAACTTTGTCGGACAAATATTTGAATTAAGTTTATGAAGACCTAAGTTGTTCTTCATTTTTGGATAACATTTTTTGTTTGCTTTCCCTGAATCAACTTCATTTTTACTTTCAATTCAAATATTTAAAAAAAAATTGGATTTTCTTATATGAACGCTATAAATTGGTATGACTTTGGTCTTGAAGAACTATATACAAAGATCAATTCCCGGCCTAATTTCACAGACATAATGATTAATCTAACTTGCCAAAATGAGAGTTATACATTTAAATTTTCATGATATACAAACTTCAATTACTTTACGGTTAAGAATCAAACAATATAATTAATTCTTCAAATGTAATAATTAGGTCAACGAATATTTAAAAAAATTGAAATTAGAGGTGTTCACGGTTTGGTTAAAGGGAAAACATCACTAATTACCCGCCCAACCCCAATTTAATTATCCGCTCATGCCCCCTCTCACACTATTTTCGCTTTTGCCCTGCCCAACCCAAACTAATTACCCCACGTGCCCCCCTCGCCCAAACCCTTTCCTTTATGATATCATCGCAGTATATTTATATATCATGATGGTATTATGGAGGACTAAGACTGAACCAGTCCTCCATGATTCCGTCTCAGTATATTTATATACCACGATGGTGTCATGGTCCTGAGGAATGTCTCATTAAAGGATTGAAGCAGTCCTCCATAATACCATCACAATATATGTGTATAAAACGATGGTATCATAGAGTTTTTTTTTTTTTTCGAGAAAATTGTCATTGTTAATAAATGAACATGATCATTCATAATACCATCTCAGTATATTTATATACCAAGATGGTATCATGGAGGACTAAGAGAAGGACTGAAGCATCTTCCATAATATCATCTCGGTATATTTATATACCATCTCGGTATGTTTATATACCATCTTTGGTATCATGGAGGACTAAGAGAAGGATTAAAGCATCTTCCATGATACCATCTCAGTATATTTATATACCATGTTGGTATCATAATTGGGGGCATCTCGGGTAAATATTTTTGATTTTTTCTGGGGGTACGAAAGTAATGGAGGTATGGGCGGGTAATTCTTTTAGTTTGAGGAGGCATGCGTGATCTTTCCCCTTAAAATAAACCGATAGTTGTTTGGGTTGGTTTTGAAATTTAAAAAACCAATAATATTTGGTTTGGTTTGGTTTTACCAAAAATAAATCAAAGAAAAAATCAAACCAAACCGACAAAATAATATACACTGTTTTCATAATTATATGTACACAATATATTATACTTTTATAAATAATTTAAATACTTTGTTTACTTTTTCATTAAAATTTTCTTTATTTCTATTAGGCTAATGAACTTTACACATTAATAGCCTATTTGGCCAAACTTCTAAAATCAGCTTATTTTAAGAAGTACTTTTCAAAAAAGTACTTTTGGCGAAAAACAGTTTGTGTTAGGCCAATTAATTTAAAAGGCACTTTTGAGTCAATTAGTCTTTGATGCTGATTTTTTAAAAAATGCTTCTATGTGTATTTTTCTCAAAAATACTTTTCAAAAAAGTGATTTTGGAAAAAAAAATATTTTTTTTTTTATTCGGAAAAAGCTTGAGTTGAGACTGTCAAGGACTTATTTTCTCCCAAAAGCTTGAAAAAACCTCACTTTTTTTTTTTTTCAAATAGGCAACTTATTGAAAAAATAAGTACTTTTGAGGGGAAAATAAGCTTGGCCAAACAGGTTATAAGTCATTTCTTAAAAGAAATTCATGAATCCAAACTCATTTATTCAAAGAAACAACTAAGAAATTTATCTAAAAAAAAATTGTATTTTTATAAACTTAATTCACTAGATTAAAGTTTGTAGATCTTAAGACATTTTCTCCATAATCCATGAAAATTATAGATCCCACAATGAAAGGGTAATAACATATTAATTATAAGTTGTAAAAGGACGGAAAAGTCTTCTCTAATCGTAGGAAAAAAAGTGAAAGAGAGAAATATCATTAAAAAAGCGAAAAGTCGAGCCAAAAACGAACCAAGCCGACAACAACCAAACCGGTGGATATGTATTATATTTGATTCGGTTTAATTTTAATAATTAAAAACAACTGACTAAATTGATTTGGTTTTAATCTTACCCAAAAATAACCCGTATATATACGTATTGAACACCCCTAGTTGAAATAATGGTTTAATGAAACTTTACGACTTTATTATCAATTCTTGAAACTTCAATCTGGACAATATACTCATTATGTTAGCGTTATCGTCTTCCACCAACTCCTTTTTGCATTACCAAATCTCTTAGGAATTAAGTAAATTGAATAAACAATGGATGTATATAGGTTATGACATGTTCAAATGGCATAGAGTTGAATGTCTTAAATTCCGAAAGGGCCGACACTAAATTCATGGCAATTGTTACGATGGGGTTTGCTGCTGCCGAGCGAAATAAGGTCATTCTCCTCCATCACCATTCTCTGTTTTCAATTTTGTTGTCAATCAAATTTCTAATTAACTCAACTAACATCGTCATTGACCGTCAAAACATCTTCTCTTTCGAAAGAACTCACTTCCATTTTGCTTGCTTCTCGAAATCCTCCATAAACAATCTTTCATCCAGTAAGTAGGTTAATGGGTCAATTTTACCAAATTTTGGACAAAATGGTGATTCAACATAACAATTACAAGTGTGTAGTTTGAGGATATTTTTTGGACTAGTCAATCTTTGATTTGATGCTGATTTTTTATAAGTGAAATTCTATTTTGTTTAGAATATTTGTTGGATCTGACCAGTTTTCAAGAAAAAAAAAAAGAGAGTTATTATTCGGACGCTTGAGTTGAGACTTCGTTAAGGACAATTGTCTGACATCAAAAAATCTGAAATCTCTTACGAGTAGTATTTATCATGCTTTTGACACAGTAATTTTGAGCGGAATTTTTGACGTTGAGGTTAGATATACACATTTGGGATTACATTTTTCGTATACATAAATTTTAGCAAACTTTTTAAGTGTCAAAGTGAATACACGTTTCGAGGCCAAGCAATTGAAGCGGCCGCTTTAGGCCCCGGAGAAGTTTAGGCCCAAAATATCATCTTACATCATTTATATAGTAATTTTTTGTTTTTAATAATAATTATTATTAGTGATGTTTAATGGAGTGACTGACATTTAGGCATCTGTACGCATGATTTTCTTTAGGCCACTCTGTAAACTATGTCCATTAATTTAGAGGGTTACAATTTGTCAAAAAAAAAAAAATCCATCCAGTTAATTTTTTGTTTGTCCCTTTCTTAGAGATTTGTTTAATAATATTTTTCTTGCAGTTTAAGTGCCTTTTAGAATAGCTGTTTTTTCCTTATAAAAAAAAGTGCCTTTTAAACCACAGTCTAAAAGTTCCTTTTGAGCATATTGAAATTCTTATGAGAAAATATTAGACAACGATTTAAAGTTTTTTAAGTTATGCAAACGTCAGACGATAGTCTAATATTTTGTCTGTAAAGTTAAGCTATATTTGGCAAACACATGACTTGAATCTAACATGTCTTGAAGGGTAATTTTCAGGGGATATTTGCATAATTTTTAGGGACAAAATTTAAATGTTGACTTAAATAAGAGATGTTTACGTAAATCAACCACTACATTTAAAAACGAAATTAGCACATTGGTTAACACTGATAGAATTCAAAAGGCGATTTCAAAAAAGTCATACAATGCAAATAATCCAATGAGAGCCTGTCCATAAGCCTAAAACATCTATTTGAAATTCATCTTCTTATCTAAAATTTTCACTTTTTAATTTTTTCTTCATAAATGTGCATATCATTTTTTGTTATTTATGAGAATTTTAATATGTCAACTGGATATATAAATATGATTATTCAAAACTCAAAAAAAAATTAGAAAAATTAATTAATTATGTTGAATCTTAAAAAGCTAAAAGAATAAGTTTGATATAAATTTAAAGTTTCTTATCAAAGTTTCGCTTTAGGCCACAAAAGTTTTTGAGCCGCCCCTGATTGGTGTATAATAATATAGTATAATCATAGTTAAAAGTCTTGATTAATAAAATCAATCTGGTTCACTAAATACTTAAGTTAACAAGTGTAAGAAATTGAGAAGCACATTGAAGAAACTGGAGCAAACACTTACTGCAAGGAATTCAAATCCGGATACCAGGAATGCATAACCTAAAAAAAAAAAGCATCATATAAATTCAATCACCTCGTAAGACTATCCTAGAGAAATAGAAACTAAGTTTAATTCTATTAAAGATTTTGGATTAAATTTTAAACTGAAAATTCTATGAAGAGCTTTTTGTGAACAGCAACGAAGGAGGGGTAGTGACGGCTAGAGTCGAGGGAAAGAGATAGAAATTAAGTTATGGGGAAGAAAATGGGGTATTGGATTTCATATTTTAATAAGTCTTTTATAAATGTTATTTAAACTGTTACTTTTTTAAATAATTTCAAAATTCTGTTATTTATAATAATGATTTTTTAAACCGACATATAGTGTAAGATTCTCAACTAAAAATCCGTTTATTTTAAATAAACGTTCGTATCGACATCCCGTCGAATATGAAAAGTCGTTTAAAACAATTTCTGACAAGCATATCTTTAACGATTGTTTTTCAGAAATATGCATATTACGGATTTAAGCTCTCAAATTTGAGCTCCTAAACATAGGAAAGTGTCCCTTATAAGTGGCATCGCTAGATGCAGTTTCATGTATTATTCTATATAAATTTCCAAAGTTTTAGAAGCAGTGCAAATCATGTTAGAATTATGTAGAACTTGATTCAGCTACGTACTTTAATAGCATCCAAATTTATCTTCATAACAACACACACACATAAAAAAAGGTGTATCAATTACAAGTACTTAACAAAAATTTCTGGATGCATAAATCTGTAGATGAAAATGTAATTGGTCCCATTGTGATAATGTGAGTGTGAATTTTTTTTATTTTTTTTAAGTTAGTATGATTATTGTAGCTCCGTTAAAACTTTAATTAGCTTTTTTTTTTCTCCCTTTACCCACTCTAAACTTAGAGAAAAAGGGTCAAAAATGCCCTTAACGTATTAGAAATGAATAAAAAAATGTCCTCCTTCCACCTATTTGGAAAAAAATGCCCTTAACGTATTAGAAATGACTCAAAAATGCCCTTCTTCCACTTATTGGATCAAATTTATCCCAAATACTATTTTTAGGCTTAAAATTAATCCTTTATTAACGACACAATTATATAAATTTTAGTGAAATTTTAATTAAACATGTGGCCTCTTTTAATCATACCTATAGCACAGGTAGTTTATTTCGAAAATATCATCACTTCCATCACGTAAATTGTTGTTAATTTTCTTCTATCTTTCTTGTTTATATTTTATTAAAGTAACCTGATGAATTTTATAGCATATTAATGACTGGTTTAAAGTGTGGAGAATAATTTTTTGTTGTTCGGATATATAAAAATTGTTTAATATTCCAGTTATGTAACGATTAGTTCGAATATGGACGGTAAATAAAAAAATGGGCCGTGGGAGTCAAACAAATTTTGCAAATCAAGAACCTACTATGGGGCTATCTACTATTGCTCCCCATTGTACTGGTTTTTGTGAACATTTGGGTTATACTGTTTCATGTAGACAATGTACTAGTAGTATTACTGTATTAGACCAGTAAGTAGCAGTTCTAGTTACTGTTTCAAAATGAGAGCATCCTCTTATTGTATGCAATGTGTAATGTTTAATATTAGTACGTTTTATCACAAAAAAATCAATTTATCTAAATAGTCATTTTGTTTTGTTTTATTCTAGCTTACGGTACTTACTACTACAAGAATTTTCTTTATGCATAAAAATGTACGAGAGAAATCTGTCATACTCTTGGTGCAATTTCAATCTCTTAAAAAACTAAGCAAAATAGTCTCCAATAGATGCCTACGTTGTTTAACATATAAATAATATAATGGGACTAATATAAAAAAAGTGAAGGTCACATGTTTAATTAAAATTTAATTAAATGTCGTGATTGTGTCGTTAATAAGGGGATAATTTTAAGCCGGAAAATAATATTAGGGATAAATTTGATCCAACAAATGGAAGAAGGACATTTTTGACCATTTCTAATACATTAAGGGCATTTTCTATGCAAATAGGTGGACGGAAAGGCAAATTTGATCTAACAGGTGGAAGGAGGGCAGTTTTGAACCATTTCTAATATATTAAGGGCATTTTTGCCCCTTTTCCGTTAATTCGAGAGACTTCTAATCTGGTTTAAATTTTGGGATCTTTATATAATATTTGGCTGGAATCACTCCTTACTTTTTCTATCCGATATACTTAGATATTATACTGATATTACAAAATTACACACACATATATTATAAACCCGTAAGCTATTTTTCAATTTAAGCAATTGCAAAGATTTCATGAATGTGTCAAACAATAAAAACATCATGTAAATTTGATCTTCTTCTTCCAGATTTTAATTTTCTAGAAACAATAAAACAAAAAGAAGATTTCTCAAGAAAATGGACTAATAAGAGTTGCAAATTTTTAAAAATTTTGGAAGAAAATACAAAAAAGCCACTTGTGAAAATTTTTAATTAACAAGATGATTTGATGGAACTCTACTTCACTTTGGGTGAAAAAAAAAAAAAAGGAGTATAAACAAAAAGTGGAAAATAGGACAAATTTAAATAAGAATAATAAGAAATTAAAAGAAAAACAAAGTGATAAATAGGACAACGACAAAGTAAATTGATTTTGTGATGCAGGATATAAAGTTTTTTCTTCTTTCTGTTACACATCTTCGTAATTAAGCTAATTAAAGGAAACATCATGATGAGCTGATTCGATTTTACACTATTGGGCTTACGCGCTTGTAGAGAGTTGGGCCATAACAACTAAAGCATATGGAGTAGTAGTATTCGGATGATTTAAGCAAATTTCTTTTTTTAACCACCATTTAGATTTTGTCTCTATTTTCAGAAGTTGTGCAATTAAAATCCTTGAAAAACTACCCTTCCAAACCACATCAGATTGGGTCTAGTGTTTTGTTCATATATTGCTCAATCTTATAAACAAAACATTAAACTGTCATCTAACGTTTGTAATAATTATAAAATTTTATATTGTGATCTAACGTTTTCTTATAAAATTTTCAATTTGCTTAGAACATTCAAACCGTGGTCTAAAGATCCATAAATTGAAAACAGGTCAATTATTAAATGATTATCCTAAAAAAGGGACAACATGGAGTAGTAATATTATTTACGCAAGTACTCAATAACTAAGGCATGGTGGTCAACTGATTAATGTCTAATTAAGAGCAGGCATGTTATTTATTTATGAATTTAGATAAAGACTGAAATTCAATATAAAAGATAAGTAACACGTTATAGCCACGCCAATATTTGAAGGTGAAGTTCAACTCCTAGTAGAGTATGAATTTTGTTTTAAGGATACATAACCAAACCTGGACCCTGGTATTATGAAGTCCAAGTTGTAGATTATTATTATATATACATTTAAAGTCCATTGACAATTTGATAGGCTGCCTGTGTCATCAATTTTTCTATCATGAGGAGCATTGACTCAATCTCATAATAGTCTGACCTATTGATAACAATGCACTGATTGGTTGTATTCATGTGCAAATCCGTGGTACTCACTTTGTTTTTGTTTATGTGATGACTTTATTAATGAATGAGAAACTTCATTAAATAACACATAGTTCATCTATATAGATCTAAGGAGTCGTTTGGTTTGAAGACAAGTTATGCTAGCATTAGTTATGTTGGATTAGTTATATTAGGATTAGTCATATTGAAATTAATTATGGTGGGATTAGTTATCCTAGTATTATTTCTTATTGATTTTTTGATTTGTTTTATTAAATATAGTATGCATTGCATAATATCTAAGAAGAAGTTGTTTGTTTATAAAAACTCTCCACCTTATTTATAGAAATGGTTCTTGATGGCCTTAGGGGTATTTTTTTCATTTTCTTTAATTATCTAGAGATAACTAATTCCGGTACTATTATTCCACCATCTGACAAGGATAACTTATCCCAGTACAATTTCTAATCAGGTATAACCTATCCCAGGATTAGTAACCAAACAAAGAATAAGAAAATGCTATTTTTTTATCCCAAAACTATTTATGCTTGTCTAGCAAACCAAACAACCCCTAACAGCTCACAAGTGGCGGAGAGACCCTGTCAATAAAGGTGTCCCTCGGCGGTTGGATTGATTTTTATTGTATATATTTATGTAAGTAATACTGATCAATTCGTTGATGTACTTTGATTGAGGATGAAATAATTTTTTTTTTGAAACCTGTGATCTAATAAGTCATAAATATTTGTGTGATTATAAACCAAATACTTATTAAGAGTAAAAATGATATGTATAAAGTTAAAAATTTATTTTCAGATAAAGAAAAATATCATCTTTTAGGAAAAACTTTTTTAAAAAAAGGTGCATCATATAAATTAAAACTTATGGAGTATTATTTTGAAAAAAAAGGAAGTTGGGGTAGAAATAAAGTACAAGATTTCCACTAGACCAAAAACCTGTGAAGTTGTGGTGGAGTAATATATACTCTTTCATCCTTAATCAGAGATTTCGAATTCGAACTCTAGATACGAAGTCAAGCTTTTGGCAGAAAGCGTTTTACCTCCCAAAATGGAACTTTCTGCGCGATCTGAATTAATCCTGCCTAAAGCGGAGCATCTAAATTTGGATCGCATCCTCGTGGCTCTTCGTTACTTTTAAAGCTCAATTTGCTTCCGGGTTATTGTAATTTGTATAACCTCCAGCTCATCAGGATTTTTGTTAATGAAATAGAAGTCTTTGGTAATTAATCATCATTTAAGCTTTTCTTCAAATATAGTAAACAATTACAACCACTTAAGATTTTCTCTAAATTTAATGGCCACTAATCTGAAGGATATATATATTTCTGCGTCACTACTTACTTCAGACTTGGGTTTTTCACAAAAATGCCTTTATACATGCAAAATGACTAAGAGTTACTCTTTCCGTTTTAATTTGTTTGTCTGATTTTAATTTGGCGGAATTTAATAAAGTAAAAAAAAACTTTTGAATTTTGTGATCTTAAATTAAAGATATGTGGAATGTACCAAAATACTCCCTCCGGATAAAAAAGAGTGTCCACTTAGCCATTTGCACACCCCTTAAGAAAATACTAATTCCTAGACAAAAATATGTAATCTAACCAAACTGCCTCTAATTAAATAGGTATTGAGATTTGATTACATAACACTTAATAGGGGAAAATCTGAAAAAATAAAGTTAATTGTTTCTTAATTTGATAAGTGACACTCTTTTTGACCCAAGAAAAAAAAGGCTAAGTGGACACTCTTTTTTATCCGGAGGGAGTACTATTTAATCTTATGGCCTTAAATATGATATGTGGAAAGTTGAATAAAAGAATTGTCAAAAAAGAAATGAGACGTTCTTTTTTAAACGGATTAAAAAAAAAAAAAACAATACAAATAAATTGAAACACAGGGAGTAATCAAGTAAGAACATACTTGTATTTCAGAAAGAGTAGAAAGCTGAAAACTAAATATGATTTCTAATTCACCGGTAGCGTAAAAACATGGCCAATGACATATTATTGACATTTGACCATCATTTTTCAACTATATACAATTACTATTAATTTGGTGGCTGTAATGTTTTCCTTTGCAAGTCCTTTAGCAAGTGGCTACTACTATTCTAAACCATTCGGTAACCCGTGTATCCATAAAATATAGTACTATTTAAAACTAAAAAACCCACGGCTAAAGGCAAAACGTCAAATCTTATATACTCTTCTTTTCCATTTTATTTGATACTATTTTTTTATTAGTTCGTTAATAAATGATATTTTTTATAGTTGCTTATAAGAAATTTTTTTAGCCATATAAATGCTATTTCATATTTAACAATACAAGTTTTCAAAGTCTTATACCTACACAAATGTTATGACATGTTCAAGACAATAAATTTCAAAAACTGTATAACTACATAAATGATATGACATGTTTAAGACAACAAGTTTCTAAATCGTATACTACACAAATGTTATGACATGTTTAAGAAGACAAATTTAAAAAGCCGTATTCGTTTAATCACATAAATGTTACGACATAATTAAAATAGGAGACTTTGAAAATATGTAGTTCTTTCTTAAATTATGTGTTTAATCAACCTTGTAATAAAATGGAAAAATTAACTAATACTCCCTCTATCCCAATTTATGTGACACTTTTCGCTTCCCGAGATTCAAACTGTATGAATTTTGACTAACAGTTTAAGATGTATTTTTTCACCGAATTGATATGAGAAAAGTTGCAACTTACAGTACTTTTCATATAGTTTTCAAATAGATAGATTTTCATGTTAAAATATTGAGTTAATCTAATTCAATTTAGCTTCAAAGTTTAGTCAAATTTACTCTCAAAAAACGAAAAATGCCACATAATTTGGGACGGAGGGAGTATAATTTTTCCCCCTGTTTTTATTTTTTTTCCAGAAATTTTGGTAGGAGCAGAAGGAATTCGAAGACTTTTGGCGATATCTGACGTTACACTTAGGGGGCATTTGATATACGGGATAATGATAGTAATTTCAGGATATAATTTGTAATTAACTTTATTCCATTTTTGATTTGAGTTTTAGTTAATTTTGAGATAACTTTTCACATTAAAATGATGGAATTAGCTATCCCACATACAAGATGAGATAACTAATCCCATAAGATATCCCACCCCATGAGATCTCCCACCATTGTATCAAACGACCATTAAAATAGTATCAAAAAGTTATGGCAACCAAAATTATATTACAAACTCTTCAAGTAATTTTCATATCACTCTTATCTTATCTTATCTTATCTTATCTTGTGAGGTTCAACTATCACTAGGACTTCTTGAAAAGGAATTCCTTCATTTATTAGAGGCAGATCTAAGATTTCTAGTACATGGATGAACTATTAAACAATGGAGGAAAAATATATTAAGTGGGAATGATTCCTATTTCTCTTGGTAAATAGCTAAACCTTCAACTAAGTACAACATCCAACACTTTAGGAACATGGGTGTCAACAATTAATATTATATCAATTTTAAAAAATATATACATAAAATATATAATAATTTTGCGGAGAGACCATGGGTTCACATGCCTCATAATCTCTCCTATAAATTCACCTCTATCATTTATACATAATATTATTTTATTGCAATCTGCCCAGAAGAACAAAGAATAAAAACTATTAGACAAAGTACGGGAAAAGGGTCAAATTTGCCCCTCTATTATGTGAAAAAGATTAAATTTACCCTCCGTTAAAGTATTGGTTCAAAAATACCCCCGACGTTACTTATATGGTTCAAATATACCCCTCTTCCGTTAAGTATGTCCTAGGTGGACATCCAATCTCACATGTCATTGATATTTTGATGAGGTGGACGCCACATGGCCTGCCGCCTCAGTGGCCCAACTCATTTTACTCCTCACCTCCACTTCTTCTTCCACCACTAACATTTTCTTCCCCTTCACCACCATTGCCACCATCAACGCTGAATTACCCCTCACATGAAGAGCATAATGCAAGTACTTAATCCACGGGCTGAAGAATTGGACTCAAAATACCTTTTGAACAATGCTTGTTATCAGTTGGCACTTCCATTTTCCTCTCCCAAGGTTGTGGGCTAATTGCTGAAACATAAAAACTTGCGACAAGGCTGCAATGCGTATTGCAGGGTAATGTCCACACTAACACTAGTTTAAAAGAGAGAGAGAAAAAAAAAAAAAAAAAAAAAAAACTTCAGCTCCTATGTTGTGGCAGTCATAGCATGAACTTCTATAATTTTAGACTGTTGCCTAATTCTTTTGTTTTCTCGTCTTCTTGTAACATTTCAATAGCTTGAAAAATATCAAAGATTTTTTATGGCATTTGTTCAAAAATTCCAAAATCTAAGTTTGCAGAAAGAAGTATTTGAGTTTGCAAACTATATTTGAGTCCAATTCTTCAGCTTGTGGATTAAGTACTTGCATTAGCTCCTCACGCGAGGGTAATTTCAGCGTTAATGGTGGTGGAGGTGAAGAAAATGTTAGTGGTGGAAGAAGAAGAAGTGGAGGTGAGGAGTAAAATGGGTTGGGCCGTGACTGTGGCATCTTGGCCATACGTCCACCTCATCAAAATATCAATGACATGTGAGATTGGATGTCCACCTAGGACATACTTAACGGAAGAAGGGTATATTTGAACCATATAGGTAATGTCAGGGGTACTTTTTTGAACCGACACTTTAACAGAAGATAAATTTGATCCTTTTCACATAAGTAGAGGAGCAAATTTGACCCTTTTCCCGACAAAGTAGTCTTCATTTGGGGATCGTGGCCCTTAGTCTTTTGGTAGAAGGAATTGAATGAGATTATTAGTCATATGGGATTGCAATTATCTCATGTGATTGGTGGGATAACTCCTTTGGTATCCTATCCTGTATATGTAATATTTTCCCCATCTATATGCAATAACTTATCCCTCTTACCAAACCACCCGACTCTACGGACCGAGTACTTTAGTTAAAATAAAATGAAAAATGATGGTGCAGTATGCAAAAATTAAGAAGAAAATAAAGTCTTTCTTGTCCATATTTTGTTAAACCAAAGATGACGAGTCTTAATCAGACATATTTAATTATATACTATGAACTATCATCAATCTCATCAGAATTCGAGCAATTGGACCAATATAGTCTTCAGTATTTGTACAATAAGCTGTACTTAGAGAACAATTCAAAGCATGGATTAGAAAATAAAATCTCAGTCATTACTTAAAACAGTCCCAGTTAATTAAGGATAGTTGGCGTTTAAAAATTAGATGCCAACAAAAACCGTTGACCTTCACTTATATAAATATACCACCTCTCAACTTAAATAGCCAAGAATCTAGCAAAAAGGCTTAGGGTTGTAATTTTTTTACAGTAATTAATCCCCTGTTAATCCATTATACATGGCTGCCACAATACACTTAATTTATTGATTTGTATCTTTATTCTTTTGCTATTATTTTAATTAGTATGTATGACTGGTGAGAAACCAAGTCTTAACCTGTACTATATATTTATTTAGTTTTATTTATTAGTTCTTAGATCATGTTTGAAGAAATAAGAAATTCAAACTGATAAAATATCTGCATGATGGAACGGATGACATGAAGGGTACAAAGTGTCAAAACAATAGAATATATAATAAAGAAAAAATCATTGACCCAATTAGCATGTTGATTAACATCGAGGCATTGTTGCTTACATGTTTGGTATAACAACTTTACACCCCCCCCCCCCCCCAAACAATCCAATTGAAATAAACAAATATTGATGCCACTTCTTTTTATTTTTTTATTTAATTATATCGAATGAGGAAGCTCACCAGGTAAACTAATCATTAACCTCATATATATAAATTTTAACCGGGTGAGAACCAAATAAAAAATCAAATTCATCTACTTATTGCCCACAAAGTCTACGAAACTACCATGCTCTTAACTCTCGGATCTATCTTTCGTTAGAAACTCATCACATTCATCCCAAACATATATATATATACACAATCAAGTTACTTTAAATTAAAAGATATAATTACAGGTACGTATTCATGATATACTCGTAATTTATAAAGGGGAAAATTTCAATAATGTACAATCCAACATCAGAAATTACATTCACGTAGTCATATTTTTAATTTATATCCGCATAGCCACTTTTTTACTGTATACACCATTATACAGAAATATACAACTTTATACACCTACAATAGATAATGTATCAACCTTGTATAAAAGTGTATAATAATGTATAAGATGTGTTTATACGCACTTTTACACCAGTATACAAACTTATACGAGAGGTGTTTATATATAAGAGACGTTTATACATACTTCTACACCGTATAAAAGTGTATAATAATATATAAGAGGTGTTATAAACACTTTTACATTATTATACAAAATTATACAAAAAATTTCAACTACTCACAAAATCACAATGCACAAAAAAAAAAAAAAAAAAAAAAAAAATCAATCCGTAACTCTTTCCACATAGTTGGAGGAAATAAAGAAGGAAATGCTATGAATAGCATGGGTAACATTGACACCAATGCCGAATGACACCACCGTCAGAAAGGAGTGGAAATTGAAGAGTGCTGACTGATGAAGGGCTAACTCGGGTAAAAAATTAAACATGGGCTAAAATGGGTAATTAGTTTGCCCTAATTGGCATAGAGTGTAAAAATCCCATTTACAAAAGGCAAAAAATTAATTTTGACCCTGAACTATTTGTAATGGTATAAGTTTGTCCTATGTTTAGTTTTAGTCCAATATCCTCATTGTTAGTCAAGTAGCTCAACAATGCCCTCCGCGTTAACGGTTGCTGCAACTCGGAATGGAAATTATTAATTTCGCCTCAGCATTATTCGAAATGGATAGTTTTGTCCTTCGTCAACATGTCAAGCCATATCATCCCGGAAAATTTAATCTGGAACTGATGAAATAAGGTAGTCATTTTTTACAAATTAAAAATCATCCGTGACAATTTTCTTTTCATTTGCTTTGTGACTGGGTAATGAATAATATTGAACTATCAAATTCTTGTTCTTTTGATTTCAATTCTTTGCGATCTAATTGAGAAAATCAATTGATACTACTTTAATCATACCACTACATTTTATGTATATGTATCTTTAATTCTTTATAACTTTCAACCTGGTGTGAAAACAAAAATGAAATCAAACTCCTATACTAATACTAATCGGGGCGGATTACAAACCGAGTAAGAAATCCTGTTTAATTAGTTAGTTCATTCATGTAAGAATCTATCTATAGATGAGCTATAGTACAATACATGGACAATATTAAATTCATGTATGTAAGAAATCAACTAGTTTTGGCCAAACTCCGTATATAGTAAATTTTTTATTAAATATGTACAAATATTAAATTCCAAATCCAATAACTTAAATGGTTAGTGATATTTAAAATCCATAAAATTCAAATTAAATTCTGGATCAATCTGATAATTACTACCCACAATAATCTATGAACTACAGTGCTAAAAAACTCTTTATCAATTTACTTGCTTGAAGCCATCACCCCAAATGTCTCTTAGGGTAATTTAAATATTCCATAACGTAATTATACGATTTAAGGAGCATGTGAAAATGTATAGAGGTGGACCATAGTTTCTCAATTTACTAATGTAAAGGTCCAAGTTTGACCGTCCAAGCCGGTAATCTAGCACGACTCTACCAGCCATCTCAATTTCTCACCATGAATTAAGGGAATATTTCATTACAAAGCATTAGGTTTTCATGTACTATTGTTCATGCATGTAACTGCACCTTGTCCGCTATACATATATATATATATATATATATATATATATATGCACTATCTACCAAATATACAAAAGTATGTCAAGACTATATTATTTCGGGGTTATTTCTAAATTCACATCCAAAATTAGTTAATTCTTATCCTCTACTCTGAATTAGGTCATAGATTTTGGAAGTTTTTTTTTTTTTTTTTTTGAATTGAAAATAGTATGTCTATGAAATTTGATCAGTTTTTAAAAGATTTTGAAGAAAATTTTGAAGTTTCAAAAACCGATTCAGACCTGTTTTTGGTTGAAGTTTTTCTTTCACTCACAAAACTTCAAAATCTTTTAAGTAAAATGCATGTCCAAACACAATTTCAGATTCCCAAAATTATTTTTTTCAACACAACTTCAAAATTCCTATTTTTAAGTTTCACAAAATCTATGGCCAACCGCTGCTTAGTATCTTGAGAGAGAGGTTAAGTCTATTCAACATCCTCTTCGCTTCACTTCGTGGCTGCGATATATAGGACTGCTTCATATTTTGCCATTTTGACGTGCTGTTCGAGTTGAGTTCTTTGTTTTGATATTTGACCAGAAATTAAAAAAACTAAAGTAAAAAGAACTGCAAGAATGAAATTAATTTACGATGGCTAATTCCGTGTCTTTTAGTTGAAAGAGTTATTTCGTAGCATGAAAACAAACTGTCTACAAGGGACGCCTAATAAATTAAAATCGATACACTAAAATAACGTTAACCTATACATACATCGAGAATTTTTTTTTTTTTTATGTTAAAGGTTCAATGCGCTATATATAGATGTTAAAAGTTTAAAATCCAAGATAGAGTTTAACATTATTCCCTCCATGTCCCCAGTGGCAACAAATAAAGTCAATTATGAATTCCAGTGTCAAATCAATAATACAGAAATTAGACATATGTACTGGGTGGGGCCCTTCGAATCTCTTATTATCAAAATGATAGGTTACCTTCCCCGACATTTGGTGGTCCGTTGAAAGGGCCAATACAACTGGATGATTTGATTTTTGTGAAAATTACGTAAAAGACAAGAAGAAAGTATACATGTTTCTCTTTAAAGAGGAAAGAAATTAGATTAACCTTTTGTTTTCATTTCACTTGCAACAACCAAATAAACATTGTGTTAGCAGCGCCATAAATTTTAACAGTTCGTTTAAGAATTTCCCATTTCAAAGGTAGACTTGTAGACTCATCATTATTAATTTGATTGTTTGAACCAAATGAGTATTTGACTTGTAAAAGACAAAAGGGACTCCAAATAGCTAAGTTTTAAATATTCCAACTTAAGTTTTGTGCATTGACATTATGTAATTTTTATATCCCACTAGATTAAATTAAACTACAAAAATATGTAAAGACTTTGTAACAAACAATCTAATATATGTCAATGAAAAATAAAGTAATTACGATCAAGGGGTGTATTGAGGTGATTGAGATCTTCCCATTCTTAATCTTAATTCTGTATTCGAGTTTTGGACAACGGAAAACTCAGGATCATTTGGTTGCAGAGGATGGGGTAGACATGAATATTCCATGAGGTGAGATATCCCTTGGCTATGGGACTATTTTATCCCACCTTCTATATGGAATAACTTATTCCATCATTATACTAAAGAGTTTAAGTTTGGTGCACCGACAGTGTATCAATTTTTTACACCATCAGCTAATATTAATTAACCTGCTATAGCAGGTTACCAATTTTCTCCTAATTTGTTTTCCTTTTTCTAAAACTAGTATACATACCCGCGCGATGCGCGCCCGGTATCAAATGAAACTAATCATAGAAAATTATCACCTTTTTATTTGATATAATAAAAAAAAAATATTCATTGACATATATAAATTAATTTGCAATATTTAATTTTATTTTTTCTTATTTAAACACATTATTATATTAATTTAACAAAATCTAAATCCTGTGATGATTAACCTTGTTCATCATACAATGTTGATTAGTTATTGATCTGTAACACATAAAAAATCATATTATTATGAAATAAAAGGTTTATTTAACATAACTCTTACTTAAGTATTTACTTCTAAATATGATTTGGAAAGCAAAAGAACTTAGAAGTGCTATGTTTTAGAGTTACCCACATGAGAAATTATTTATATTCTTAAATTTTTTAATTGGGTACTTGAATTTCTTTATATTCAATATTTTTAATTTTGGTTTTATTTATTAAATCTCCCACCACACAGTCTTATTCATAAGACATTTTTTATTGTAATATAATTTAATATATTTTTTATTTCAAACGCTAATAAATCTTATATTCTGAGAGGTTATTTGTTAAAGTACCAAGGTAAACATTTTGAGTGAAGTATGAGTAATAGCTCATTTCTGCTCTCTCCGATTTTTTGCTTTTTATCCATTTTCTCGATAAATGACATCATCAAATTCAATTATACTAATAATTGGTGAAGTAGTGATTGTTATAAAATCTACCATTATTTTAATCTAATAAATAATATTTTCAGTATTCCGTAAAATTAGTATTTAATTTTCTTTCTCTTGAATCTCAAATTCAAATGTATATATTTTTTATATTTTTATCCTGATTTTTTTTTATTGTTTCATCATTTTGTTCAAAATTCATAGTTATTGATTATTCATTATGTGGTATTGTACTCTGACGTATGATTTTATTAGCTTATCATTTTTTTGGTCTTAAAAAAGCAAAAAATGAAAAAAGAAATAGGTTATTTAACTTTTGAAAGTGCAAATCATCTTAACCAAACTTTATATAGACATACATAAATATCGATAGATTATCGATAAATGCAATTTTTACTTTTATTTTATAACTAACACTTCGTCTTAATCACTGTTGAAATAGTTACAAATCCATAGCAAGGCCATCAAAGCACCAACAAAAGATCGTAAAACCTCCTATCATAGCTTCTCACCTAGAACTTAAGTCTTTGCATTTGGATTCTTATACGTGATGAGGCTCGAACATTATAAATATAAGTTATTTCTTTTGTATGCATTCCCAAAGTCAATCCTTCTTTTACCAAATTCTAAGATTTTTCTCAATCCAAACTAAGTGGATTGCTTCAAAGACATATCAGTTTAAAAATAAGCGATGGATCATTGTAAACATCTTGCTCCCAATTTGCGCTCTTACATAACACAAAGAAAACCACAAAAGAGTAGGATAATGGTACATAATTTAAAAAGATATTTATCATCAATTTAATTTATCAGGAAATCACAAAAAGAGTCCAATTTACAGCTTTTACACTGCTCCCAAACATTGTCATCCAATTAGGGAAACCACAAAAAAGTGAGTAGGACAATTATAAAGAAGTAAAAAAAAATATTTATCTTCAATTTAAATTAATAAATATTTTATATTTTAAGAAAAATTAAATCCAGATAAGTAGGATAATTGTGAGTTGTAAATGGAAGGAGATCTCGGGAGCTATACTATTTTAAATATTCGTGTAGTTGTACTCTGAGAAAAAAAATGTTAATATGTGGAGACTGGGTGAATTTTGGTAGTATACACTCGGTGTGGCTCATGATAGAAATCTGAAATTTTATACCCATTTTTTTTTTGTTAGGCCTAAAATTAACTCTCAATTTAAAAAGACATTTATCATATCTTTATAATAAAAGATTTATTTTTCAACGCAAATTCAAGTTGTTGATAAGTACGATAATGATAATGACATTAAAAGTACTTATCTTCAATTTAAATACCTAAAGAATTTATTTTTAACTCAATTCAAATCGCAGATAAGTAAAATAATAATAAAAAGAAATATATATTCTCGGATTCTTGGGTTAGTTATGTCTAAGGTTTTGAATTTTGATTTTTTTTTTTGTCTGTTTATCTCCTCTATTTTTTAATAAAGTGAATAATTAAATTGATAAATTAATATTATTTATAACATTATTTAGATGACTTTGTCCTTATTGTAAAGTGATTTTTTGAATTTTCTTTTTACTATATAAAGTAAAGTGTTTCCTTACTTTTTGAAAAAACAACTGACCAGTATTAATGCAAACCTCACAAAATCTAGATCAGTAAAGGCACTCCTTAATTTAGATGATTTTGTCCTAAAATTGTCAAGTAATTTTTAAATTTTCCTTTTCATTTTATAAAGTAAAGTCTTTCTTTAATTTTGAAGAGAACAACCGACCAATATTAATGCAGACCTCACAAAATCTACCTAAGAAAAGACACTCCTTGGAGTTGTATTTTCAAAAAACGTAAAGACTTCAAAAAAAATTATCTTTTAGACTCTTTCATTAAAGCAACCAACTTTAATCACTTCTAAGAAAGACACAGATTGTCACTACTAACTTATGTATATATACCATCAACCAAAGTAATTCTCTACAATTCGTGTTGAAAGACACTTCTGCGCAACTTGAGATCATCATCGCTTCAAAATTTCATTAGATTTCATCAATTATGTCAGGACTCTATTAATTTCTTACTGCCACAAGTGTCCATTTCAACACTGGCAACCTGCAAATAAATATAAACACAAATGATGATATCCCTTGAAATGAAAAATTAAGAGAAAAAAATAATAATTTAGAAGATAAAATTCTTGTTACCTGCTTAGCTTCCTCTTTTTTATTCAAGACTCTAGAACATTTGAAAGCATTGAGTGATGATGCTATCAAATATTATTGGTTTCTCAAATTGCTATTGATTGTGGTAAATGTCTGCAAACTCCTCTCATAAAACTTTATAACAAATCCACGAAGATCTTGTACTGCAAGACTTCCATTGTTAGTTATTTTGTCTGGCGGTAACCGAATAGTGAAGAAGGCGTCGTTGAGCTATCTTAAGATGTAATCTTCATGTAATAATATCAAACATATTTAAGTTAAAACATAATTTCAATGGTTCATGTTATGCTTATTACCATTTGAATGGACTTTCACCTTGCTTGTGTTCTCGTACAGGTCCATAATTATCTAATTAATAATTAAAAAAATCATACCACAATCAAATATTTACATCTAAACTGTGAAAAAAATGAAGAAACATAAGTGCAATTGTTACAAAATATAAAAGCAACATCAACACAAAAATAGAAGCACATAAAGGGGTAAAGCACGAACAAATTAAGGGACAAAGAGAGAGTTAAGCTCAAATAACTCACCCAAACAACCACAAAATGAGCCAATGGAATCCATCCAACAATGAGAAAATAAAATGGAATTAGGGAGAATAATTTTAGAGGAGGATATGTAAAGCCACTTACATCCCAACTACTTATGTTGGTCAAGGAAAGTGATTAAAGCTTCCAATATCAAAGAAAACCATGGAGATAAATCATATACAATGAGTTGTAAACCTTTATGCCATTTATATATGCATCTGCAATAGTGGAACCGTAGATTCAAATGTAAGAGTTTTATATCAACTCAAATATATCTTTTAATTCAAATTTTCTATCCTAAGATATTGTCACGCAATTATCCCGAACTCCAAAATATTTATTCTCCGGACGTAACACGCACCCGTGCCCGACCGCATGTGACCGAGCGAACCATCTCGTCGATCGAATCAACATGTGATATCAACACATAATCGAACGTGGAAACAACTAAACACATGCCGATATACTAAAGGTCCGATCGAAATCATAATGCGGAAATACTTAGACAATCCGAAATACATCTCAAAAGTAGCTAACTCGGCTAAACCAAAACGATCGAACAATCGCCAACAAGGCTAACATAATACATATCTCGACCGTTCTGAACTGTGTCTATGAAGCCTCTAAGAGTACTTAATAATTAAGCTGTCTATAAACTGAAATAGCTAGATAGATGACAACGCCCCGAAGGAATGTGGGGCTCACCAGTAGCTGATACGTGCACTCCTAAAGAACTGAGTCGTCAACCTGTATATCGTTGTCTGCATCGCGAGATGCAGGCCCCCAAGAAATAAAAAGGGCATCAAAGACATTTGAATTGTTGGTATGTAAAGCAATCGAAGCAATAAAGTAATACATTGAAACCGAAACCGAAACCGATAATCAGTAATCGCACCGTAATAGCAAGGAAGTAGAGATATGAATACTCCCCTTCTCGTATCCGAATCATTTGTATTATCCGTGCTTGTATATGCGGGTTCTCGCCCATAATAAACGCACGATGGCCTCGCCTAGTAGTGCGTAAACCAATGGCCTCGGCCATGTATACGTATACACAAGATCGTACCGTGCCCTCGGCAAAATCACATATGTATAATTATGATTAATTTATAAGGACCGAGACCATAACAACAATGAGCAATGTCGAATCGAAATAGACATGCTGGACTAAATGAAAACACCGATCGTTTCGACGAGCATACCGAATTTCTAGATCGAGACTCATGTGGTAACAATACATAAGTCTATAAAGATTACGTGTTGAGTTCATGATATTCAAATTGATAGCCATGAACGAATTCTCAGAATCGCAACCTTAGAAGATAACGGATTCTACAACATATCATAAAAAGCTGGCTAAATTGTATTCGAGTCACATCACTTACAAGTATGAAGAATGAGGCGTAGGAGAATCATTAACATTCCCTAACGTAGATAGTTAGCCTCACATACCTTAATTCCAGCCTTTGAGCGTAATACAATGTTCGTCAACCTTTTCAACTTTGATCTATATCAATACAAGTCAAAGGGATTCTATATTAGCAATAATATTCATGCTTTGGTCATCTAAGCATTTTATCAAACACTTAGTGGGTACAAGCTCCATAATCTCCATTAATGGTGATTTCTTCACCCAATTCCCATTCTATTACTTCTAGGTGATTCTACAATCTCAATTAGGTGTAATCAACATCATTCTTCATCACCCACATGAATACAACAATCCCAAATCAACAAATCCAAAACTCTAGCATAATTCATATAATTTCCTTTATCAAACCCATTTGTTATTCTCCCAAGAATTCATCAATTCTCAACTATAAATGATTTGAGAGTAGGAATATTACCTTTTATGAGCATCCACCACGAAATCAACACCCCAAGTTTGATTTGTAGCTTAGAACGACGGCAAGAACTTGTACTACACTTTATCCTTCACGAGCCTTGGGATTCGGGGCCTTCAACTTGGTTGATTCTCTACTTTCTCTCTCTAATTCTCCTCTCTCTCCCTTTCTCTCTCTAAAATCTGAAAATATGGAGGAAATGGGGCTGCTAGGGTTAACATTTCCCTTAAATACCAAGGGGAAATGGGTTTGACCCAACTTGAAATCGGGTTGGGACCTTTCTGTCTTAAAACGTCCATATCTCCCTATCCCGATGTCACCTATGATCCCACGACCTATGGTTGGAAAGATATTTCAATTATCTACAACTTTCGTTCTTTGAGTTTTCCCAAATTCCCAATTTATGATAGGGTTATGGCCTCCCGAAGTCAGGTGACCCGAAACGTATATACGGACCAAGATACGGTCACTGTTACGGTCCCGTAACACAAGGTACGGACCGTAACTTTGTACCGTACCTTGGTGAAAATTTCCAGTGAGCTTCTCGGAAATTTTTGGGACGTTACGGTCCACTGTTACGGCCCGTAACACGAGTTACGGTCCGTAACGTCACCGTTACGCCAGGCAGAATTTCCAGCGAACATGCTTCAGTAAAATGGGCATAACTTTTTGTACAGATGTCCGTTTGACCCCCGTAAGATACCATTGGAAAGCTATTTCAAAGATCTACAATTTTCATCAAGGAAGTTTTCTCAAATTCCCAACGGATTTTCACGAAAATTTACTGGAAGGCAGACGTATCGAAAACTTAGCCGATTCTATAGGATTTCAAGTGCCTTACTCTTAGCCATATTGAGACGATCATATCTCCTTGCTCCGATCTCTGATTGGCTTGGTCCTTATATCGTTAGAAAGGTATTTCTACATACTACAGTCTCATTAAGGTTACTTTACCAAATTCCAAACCGATCAAGGAGTTATCGTCGCTCGAAATAGGCCTATCAACCATTTTCGCAAAACGTTCAAACCTTCAAGTGTTTCCACTAGAACTCTAATGATATGAGCGTAAACTCGGTTCCAAGATGCGGGGTGTTACAATATCTCCCCCTTGGGATCATTCGTCCTCGAATGATGGGTCATGGTTAAGAATATTTCGGACATGGCTTAACTACATGAACGTGAAGAAACATGACATGAAACATGGAGACCGAACTAAGATTATTCATATCTCATAAATAACCCTCCGGATCTTCAATTACCTACCGGACTTACCGACGATCTATGCATCTCCCCCTTAGACCAAGCCTAGCATCTTATACTTATAAATTCTTCTCTTTTGATGGGATCTAATTAACTTTCCTTATCCTCTGAAATTTTCTCGTACTGTACAAAACTGACTACTTTCATCTGAGCAATTTCTCATGGTGAAAAAAAAAAAACTAAATTTATTTACATGAACGGGTTGCTCCGTATGACAATAATCGGCATACTCCATCTTAACGACTTAAATTCGCTCACGCTCGTAAATCTTAGGACAAACCCCTTTTTTTTTTTTTTTTTTTTTTTTTTTTAACAACTCTTAAAGGTTATTCTTTCGTAGGTTGCTCTCTGTCTTCGACTTAGCTGATTTCTTCTTCCACTAGTCACTCTACTCCCGAACTTAACTTAAGCCCTTAGTTTCTAACACACATATTCGGATGTAAATGAACCGTCACCCACTCAAGGTGTTCATCCGAATAGGAAAATCAAATCATATTTCTAATAGTTATTTTTTCGAAATTGCTAATGCATTGTATCTACTCAAAACTTACGTACTATTTTTCTGTCAATCACTTGCTAGCTTCATATTTTCTTATTCTGCTCTGAATAAACTAAGTTATTTCTAACTCTCCTCATCATCACGCTATTCTATGGCCGTATACTATCTTTTCTGAACTATGGATCACACTTAAGAAACCTTTATCCATCTTATACGAAAGATACCCAAGCTTTCTATACACTTCAAAGTCATATCAGACTATACCCATCTGGAATGAACACTTATTCACATAGCTTAAGAGAGGACTGTCACCTCTCCTTATTTCATAATAATAATTACTTCTGAATTAACTTACAGCCGTCGTACTCTCTAACTCTGATCTGACTAAAACTTAAACAAACTAAAATCATTCATATTCGTCACAACTCTTCTTCCTTGGTATTCTTGTCTCAATCATACTATTACTTCTTTTACATATAAACTCGTCGTAATTTATCCCTGCTTATCAACTCAGTTGATACTTCAATATAATACTCCATTAAGATTGGCCAGCCTCTTCCATATCATCTCTTAGTATCACAAGCCTTTCCAAATTATCCCAGCATTACTTTTTACCATATCGATATTGTCCTCATAATTACTATTACTATCAAATTTTTTTTTTTTTTTTTTTTTTTTTTTTTTTGCTTAACTTTATTTCTCGAAGTCGCTTGCAACTTGGTTAAATCCTATCATTCTTGTTGACACGACCTTTCAAGACATACTACGAACTTATATCTCATTCTCCTTCTATTTCTAAAAAAATTTTAGCAGGGTTTCCTCTATATTTCTTACTATCCCAAAACCTGCACGCAGGAAATACCAACAATGCCTCACAAGGCCAGCATATATACGTATATATCATATCATATCATATCCACACAGGGCTCCCAATTTTAACAACAGTATAAAAATGATGAACTTACCTCATATGTCCAACTCAAACTGTACCTGTTACACTTTCCTGTTTATTTTCCCTTTCAATCTTTAACTGCAGATGGAGTGGGTCCTGATGACCTCCGGTAGAATACTGTCTGCCTCCACCTTCCTGAGATCCTCCATGATTTACCTTTTTCCTGTTGACTTAGCTCCTTTTCTAATTTCTCCGATATCCTCTCCCCGTTGTATTTCATTCTCAAGAACATCATTATCATTCAACATACTATTCATTCCACTACACCCTTCTCGGGCAACTTACATTGTATTCCACTTTCAATAGCACTTGAAATCTCATTCGTTACCGGAAGAAATACCGCACAATTGTACCCCCATGGGTAAACATCCTTAGTTGAACCTTGAGTTACCCGTTCATCTTCTCGCGCATTCGAAACGTACGTAATTCAGAGGAAGAGAAGTTACTTATTGCTCTAAGCTTCATGGCACGATCTAGAGTATGAAAGAAGTGAAACAAATCCCGAATGTCTTGGTGGTCAATCGTTTATATGTGTGGGGCCCTCACACATATAAAAGAGACCCCACCGGACACGGCTTCATAGACTCCCTAAGACACTTGAACCTAATCGCTCGATACCAAGCTTTGTCACGCCCCGAACTCAGGCCGGACGTAACACCGCACCCGTGGCCGACTGCATGTGACCGAGCGAACCATCTGGCTGACTGAATCAACATGTGATATCAACACATAACTGAATGTGGAAACAACTAAACACATGCCGATATACTAAAGGTCTGACTGAAATCATAATGCGGAAATACTTAGACAATCTGAAATACATCGAAAGTAGCTAACTCCGGCTAAACCAAAACGATCGAACAACTCGCCAACAAGGCTAACATAATACATATTCGACCGTCGAATCGTGTCTATGAAGCTCTAAGAGTACTTAATAATTAAGTCTTTTCCATAAACCGAAATAGCTAGATAGATGACAACCCCCGAAGGAATGTGGGGCTCACCGAATGCTAGCTGATACGTGCACTCCTAAAGAACTGAGTCGTCAACCTGTATATCGTTGTCTGCATCGCGAGATGCAGGCCCCCAAGAAATAAAAAGGGACATCAGCACATTTGAATTGTACTGGTATGTAAAGCAACTGAAGCAATAAAGTAATACATTGAAACTGAAACTGAAACTGATAATCGTAATCGCACCGTAATAGCAAGGAAGTAGAGATATGAATACTCCGCTCTCGTATCCGAATCATTTGTATTATCCGTGTTTGTATATGTGGGGCCTCGGCCCAATAATAAATGCACGCTATGGCCTCCGCCTAGTAGGCGTCACCAATGGCCTCGGCATGTATACGTATACACAAGATCGTACCGTGCCCTCGGGCAAAATCACATATGTATAATTATGATTAATTTATAAGGACTGAGACCATAACAACCATGAGCAATGCTGAACTGAAATAGACATACTGGACTGAACTGAAAACACTGACTGTTTATGAGCATACTGAATTTCTGACTGAGACTCATGTGGTAACAATACATAAGTCTATAAAGATTACGTGTTGAGTTCATGATATTCAAATTGATAGCCATGAACGAATTTCCGTCAGAATCGCAACCTTAGAAGATAACGAGTTCTACAACATATCATAAACCGGGCTAAATTGTACTCGAGTCACATCACTTACAAGTATGAAGAATGAGGCGTAGGGAGAATCCGAACATTCCCTAACGTAGATAGTTAGCCTCACATACCTTAATTCCAGCCTTTGAGCGTAATACAATGTTCGTCAACCTTTTCAACTTTGATCTATATCAATACAAGTCAAAGGGATTCTATATTAGCAATAATATTCATGCTTTGGTCATCTAAGCATTTTATCAAACACTTAGTGGGCATGAAGCTCCATAATCTCCATTAATGGTGATTTCTTCACCCAATTCCCATTCTATTACTTCTAGGTGATTCTACAATCTCAATTAGGTGTAATCAACATCATTCTTCATCACCCACATGAATACAACAATCCCAAATCAACAAATCCAAAACTCTAGCATAATTCATATAATTTCCTTTATCAAACCCATTTGTTATTCTCCCAAGAATTCATCAATTCTCAACTATAAATGATTTGAGAGTAGGAATATTACCTTTTATGAGCATCCACCACGAAATCAACACCCCAAGTTTGATTTGTAGCTTAGAACGACGGCAAGAACTTGTACTACACTTTATCCTTCACGAGCCTTGGGATTCGGGGCCTTCAACTTGGTTGATTCTCTCTTTCTCTCTCTAATTCTCCTCTCTCTCCCTTTCTCTCTCTAAAATCTGAAAATATGGAGGAAATGGGGCTGCTAGGGTTAACATTTCCCTTAAATACCAAGGGGAAATGGGTTTGACCCAACTTGAAATCGGGTTGGGACCTTTCTGTCTTAAAACGTCCATATCTCCCTATCCCGATGTCACCTATGATCCCACGACCTATGGTTGGAAAGATATTTCAATTATCTACAACTTTCGTTCTTTGAGTTTTCCCAAATTCCCAATTTATGATAGGGTTATGGCCTCCGGTCAGGTGACCCGAAACGTATATACGGACCAAGATACGGTCACTGTTACGGTCCCGTAACACAAGGTACGGACCGTAACTTTGTACCGTACCTTGGTGAAAATTTCCAGTGAGCTTCTGGAAATTTTTGGGACGTTACGGTCCACTTTTACGGCCCGTAACACGAGTTACGGTCCGTAACGTCACCGTTACGCCAGGCAGAATTTCCAGCGAACATGCTTCAGTAAAATGGGCATAACTTTTTGTACAGATGTCCGTTTGACCCCCGTAAGATACCATTGGAAAGCTATTTCAAAGATCTACAATTTTCATCAAGGAAGTTTTCTCAAATTCCCAACGGATTTTCACGAAAATTTACTGGAAGGCAGACGTATCGAAAACTTAGCCGATTCTATAGGATTTCAAGTGCCTTACTCTTAGCCATATTGAGACGATCATATCTCCTTGCTCCGATCTCTGATTGGCTTGGTCCTTATATCGTTAGAAAGGTATTTCTACATACTACAGTCTCATTAAGGTTACTTTACCAAATTCCAAACCGATCAAGGAGTTATCGCTTGCCGAAATAGCCTATCAACCATTTTCGAAAAACGTTCAAACCTTCGGTGTTTCCACTAGAACTCTAATGATATGAGCGTAAACTCGGTTCCAAGATGCGGGGTGTTACAGATATTGGAAGCAATTATCTTTCAATTCAAATTCCAAAATATTTATTCTTCAATGTTATATAAATACTCGATCTACTCTTTTATAGATGTTTTTCTTTTACAGATTCAATTTTTTTTTAATATTCAATTCCATTTATAGATAAATAAACTCGATTGGATAGGCTTATAATAAGACTGTATAATAAGTAAATTAAAATTGATGGATTTCAATTTATATTTTAAAAGAACGTAATAGAATTTTTAGAGATAACGCGGGATGCAAATTTGGATAGCATGTGATTTGAATTTTAAACTTTATTTTCTAATATATCATCTAATAGATAAATAACCATTATTAAAAAAATAGGTTTAAAAGAGTTTAAAACTAAGATAATAAATATGGTTAAATTTTGGGATTATCTATAAAGAGTCCATCTTGATAAGAATCCCGGATTAACTTTAAAAGCTTTAACCCCAATTCAAATTCAGCACTAATCTCCACAACTTAGCCGTTTCTCCTAATCTCTTTTTTTTTTTTTTTTTTTGCACATTTTAAAGATATAAAATTGATCTAAGTTGGTTTTTTTTTTTTTTAAAAAGTGGCTTATCCTTTAAAATTATCTACAGAGAGTCCCAAGAATCCCGGATTTAACTTTAAAACATTTAAGACCAATTCAAATTCATCACTAATCTCCACAACTTAGTTGTTTCTCCGAGGTTTTTTTTTTTTTTTTTTTTTTTTGTTGCACATTTTAAAGAGATAAAATTGATCTAAGTTGATTTTTTTTTTTAAACAAAGTGGCTCATCCTTTATATTACAGAAAAAAATTAAATTCAAATTCAATATTTCCTTATTTCAATTCATATGATTTTATCTTCCAATTCAAATTCAAAAAGTCCTTATCCTTTAAATTATTTTAAATTAAATGTAGATTGGTTAATATATAACTTGTTTTTTCAGATTTATTTGAATTTGAATAAGCCTGTTAATGTGATATTGATAAGGATATCGTTTAAGGCTTGCTAAAAGTTTGGACTTTATTCTCATAAATTATTTTTCTATTTTGGATTGTTATTAAAAATATGTTAAGAAAAAAACTTTGTCCGAATCCTCATTAATTTTGTCTTAAAATTGCCAAGTGGCTTGTTATTAGCTTGCCACTTGGCTTAACCACATTGCTTATACCTCTCCTAATCTTTTTTTTTTCTCTCTCTTTTTTTTTTTTTTTTGGCACATTTTAAAGATATAAAATTGATCTAAGTTGATTTTTTTTTTTTTTAAAAAAGTGGCTTATCCTTTAAAATTATCTACAGAGAGTCCCAAGAATCCCGGATTAACTTTAAAACATTTAAGAACAATTCAAATTCATCGCTAATCTCCACAACTTAGTTGTTTCTCCGAGTATTTTTTTTTTTTGTTGCACATTTTAAAGAGATAAAATTGATCTAAGTTGATTTTTTTTTTTTTAAATAAAGTGGCTCATCCTTTATATTACGGAAAAAAGTTAAATTCAAATTCAATATTTCCTTATTTCAATTCATATGATTTTATCTTCCAATTCAAATTCAAAAAGTCCTTATCCTTTAAATTATTTTAAATTAAATATACATTGGTTAATATATAACTTGTTTTTTCAGATATATTTGAATTTGAATAAGCTTGTTAATGTGATATTGATAAAGATAACGTTTAAGGCTTGCTAAAAGTTTGGACTTTATTCTTATAAATTATTTTTCTATTTTGGATTGTTATTAAAAATATGTTAAGAAAAAAAACTTTGTCTGAATTCTCATTAATTTTGTCTTAAAATTGCCAAGTGGCTTGTTATTAGCTTGTCACTTGGCTTAACCACATTGCTTATACCTCTCCTTTTTTTATATATATAGATTTACACTTATTTTTTCTTTATCTCTCTCTTCCCTTCCCTTTAAATCCTCCATCTGGACTTGGAAATTGGCAAACCTGATCTGCTGTAATAGTTGTTCTATATGTTGATTCGCAATTAAAGTAAAAAAACTGTAAAAACACTTTTAAAAAAGCGATGTACTTATTCCAAGCTTTCTATTATTAAATTATTCAACATTGATAATTGTTAAAGTTCCATTGCAGCAACCCTTCAAATGCTTGTAGATGGAAAAAAATTGAAATTTATAAAGAGTTACTCTTAAACAAGAAGAAGTTCTCCGAATTTCAGAACATATGAGATGTTTAAAGAACTACTAAATACTAATTACAAAGTTCACAACGTTTGAAAGATTAAAGGATCAAGAATTACTTCAGCAATGATTTTGAGATAGAGAAAAAAAAAACATCAAAATTGTAAACAACTTTGAGAAAAAAATAATTTGGTTACCATTAAAACTAGGAATTAATTTTGGTTAGAGTATATAAGTAGGATTCTACTTAGAGGCAGATCTAGGATTTGAAGGTGGCGGGTGCCACAATTTTCTTCAATGTACATCTTGTTAGGAACGTGTATTTGGGTCGGTGCATCTCTTTTTAGTTTAGTCGGGTCAACTTAATAGGTTTTTTTTATTTGCAAATATGAATATTACATCTCAAAAATCAAGAAACGAGCATAATTAACATCTTAAACAAGGAATCATACTCATTAACACCTATTAACAACAAAAGTAAAATCAACATTTTGACCAAGGGACTTGCATCTCTTATGTATATTAAAAAATGAATTTGCACAAGTAAAATAACATCTTCAATAGGGGAATTACACCGATCAAAATAAGAAAAATAATAGAAAAACTCTTCAATAGGTAAATACACCCCATAAGTAAATGTAGAATTAGATAAACTACAAGTTCTAAAAAAAAATCATAAATTTCATGTTTTTTCTAAGCAGTGCTTACGAAATTTCCATCACAATTTAAGTAGTAAAGTGATTTAAATTGAATTTAACAATTTTAGAATAGCATAAATTTTTATAATACACTCCCTCCGTCCATTTTTAGTTGTCCATTATACTAAAAATATATGTCAACTTTTACTTGTAAATTAGTATATAGTTTGAAAAACCAAGACATGATTTACCATTTTATACCTATTTTACTCTTATTATTAAGTACTCCAATTCATTTCTCATTTTATTTATTGCTTATTAAGAGTGTCCCAAGTCAAATATAGACAAGTAAACATGGACGGAGGGAGTAATAAACAAAAGAAATTATAAAATGATCTCAATCCAAAATTCCCATTGAGACCCAAGTTTTTCGATTTAAATACTCACAAGCTTGAGATTAAGAGAAATGCTCAATTTAAGGGATTTTGAAGTTCTATTTGTGTGTTCTCGCTAGATATCACAAATAAAATAATAGAAAAGAGGAAAGCCAATATAAATAATAAAAAGATAAATAAAAAATTGGGAGAGCCGAAAAGGGAATTACTAGTACAAAGGAAGTAAAAAGCACAAAAAAAAAAAAAAAAAAAAAAACGGGAGTCGGAAAATGTTCAAGATAAATTCAAATTTGTGTCTACCAGCCGTGGCACCTTTATCTAATTTACGACTGGGGGTGGCAGCATCAAATATTTAACCTAATTTAAGCAAATTACAACATAAGTATATAAAAAAATTATTAATCTAGGGGGTGCCGTGCCACCCCCACCCTAAAGGGTGGATCCGCCCCTGATTCTACTTTCCTTAATGTTAATTAGTCTTCTGATTTCATTAAAAAAAAAAAAGATAATATATTTACTTAAGAAAGTTATTGTATTTACCTTTAGAATTACCTGATAGTGTAAAAAGTTTTGTACACTGACAGAGCACAAAACTTAAACTCTATATTAAAATGGTGGGATAAAATAATCATGGGATTGGTTTATACCCATTACCAAATGCAAGATAATATAATCTCATTGAATATCCCGAGACTATTATCCTTAACTATCCTGCCAACCAAACGACCCAACTATGGAGCATTTTACCCTTTAGTTGGCCCTACCAGGAGCGAACCCCAATTAGTAGGGCTAGCAAGCTTCAAATACCGGTATGATCAAACAAAAGAAAAAAAGTATATATCTTATAGTAACTAGTTAAATTGCACTAACAAAATGAAATTTCTTTAACAAGTATACAACTTAAATCCATAATTCAATGCCACTGGTCACCGGATGTTATCTGGCAAACAAAAGGATGTTACCCGTTTGTTTGACCGGCAAATAATGTTTGGCCATGTGACCTAGGAAACTTCAACAATAGCTGTTGCAACTTGCAGAGAGAAAGAGAAACATAAAGCCCCAGAGACATGGTGGGGGAGACCGATCATTGCGGAGTATAACTCTCTTTATGACATGTTTTAAATCCTATCTAAAACTAAAAAGACTTAAACGTTGAAGTTGAATTCTTCTTCCAGCCGTTTTTTTAATATGGTTTTTTTCTCAAGTAAGACAATACATAATATATTGCCCTCCATTCCGTAATAAGTGATGTTTTTAGCTTATGCACACCTCTTAAGAAATTGTTTACCTCTAGAAAATTATGAGTGTTTTACTAACTTACCTCTAATTAGTGCCTAGAAAAAGAAAAGTTATTTAATGATTCTTAATTATAAACAAGGGTAAGTTTGGAAGAATAAGATCAATTTTTTCTTGAAATCCTAAAACACCATTTATTGTGAAACGGAGAGAGTAATTACTAGGATATTTATTACTTAAAGTTGTGAGCTATTGGTGCATTGACATTTTTGTTTGTGTGCTGTTAAGCCACTGAGTTTGAATCATTTAATTAGTATAAAAGAAGTCAAACACTGCTACCTCCTTCTTATAAAGAAGACTAATATTTCTGTACTTCAGATATTGCTAAAGTTGAAATTACAGAAAGAGATCTAGCCAAAGAAATTAAAAGTACATAAGGTCGGTCAATATCATAGATGGAGAACAAGAACAAAGCTGATCAATCTAGTAATGACGATGAAGTTTGTGCTGAAGACAATATTTTCCTTAAGGTAATTTTTTACCAACTCCAACAACATTTTCTTTCCTCCTAATACTATCTGTGAACTGGATATTATAAGATCGAAATTAGATTAGATTATGAATATATGTATAACATCTTTGCCTACTAGCTTAATTTTTTGGATCGAACCATTAAATCCCTGGAAAAAACAAAGAAAAGAGAAGGAAAAAAGAATCACAACGATTTGCAGACTCATTATAGAATTGGAATTCATAAAAGACCAATTGTTAATCCATCTGCGCATGCACTCAAATCTCAACTCAGAGTATAAGTTCGCATTATATATTATGAGTCTGCAAGAGAGGATGATCCAAATGAACCAACTTTGCGAACTTAAATAACATAACGTGAGTCTCTTATCTATTATTTAGTTCTTCAAAAGATTATATGTTGTGCTTAATTTCAGTTTGGAAAGGGAAGAAAAGAGCGTGAAGAGGATAAGTCAAAGCCATCCTCCCCTCAGCACAAAGATTTCATGACCATTGACAAAGTTGAGGTAATTTAGTGGGAAAAATTCATTCCAATTTCACTTGATCTTGTCCATGCATTCCGTGAGTTTTTGTTCATGTGTAATACTTTAGAAACTTAATTTTATTTTTTCATGGTGTATTTATTTAATTTCTTCTGTAATTGAGATAATCAAGGTTAACCTGTATTGTTGCTTATAATAATTACGGTGGTGGTTAGGTTGATCTCATCACACTTGTGAATATGTCAATAGTCAAAATCTTCGGAGTAATAAATTAGCTAATAATGCCGAATGGATTTATAATGAGTTCGTAATTAAAACATAAATAAGTAACGAATAAAAACGTGAAAACCTAATTACTTAAATTCATAATTCATGATTGGAGGCTCCAGACGCAATGAAGGAATCAACTTGTTGAGTAGAAAAAGTCGTCCTAACGAGCGCAGTTGTCAAACAACTTTCAGCCTTTTCTAAACCATTGACCATTGACTCTATCAGATATCCCGCACTAATTTTGGGATTAATTTTGTACCATGTTAGGTAGAAAATATAAAATTATCCCAAGATAAACTTATACCTTCTACCAAACAAAGTATAAATTAAAGCCTAGAGTTATGAGATATCCCACCTTATCCCATTAACCTTGGGATTATTTTATCCCACCTTTTTAGATGGGATAAATTAGTCCCAGGATTATAATGCTGGAATTATAATATAGGGATAATTTTGTCCTCGTACTAAACCATTTAGTGATCAGATGCGACTTTTCATGACTTTTTGACAAACTATTCTAGGGCAAATATACCGATTTTTTTTTCTATATATATTATTCCTTCCCCATTAAGTGTCTAATTTTAATGCTTCAATAGGAAGCTCCTGTTATGGTAAAGAGAGAAGGATCGCCAGCAGAACTCAACTCAATGGCTTCTTCATCTACTCAGAAAGAACAGGTTTGAGATTCATAATTATATATTATATGCCAATTGCTTAATTTGACAAGTTGAGCTTCTTTATTAACTTGTTTTTTCTAATTCTTTTTCTTGAAAACCCAGGCATAAAAAACAAGAATATTAATTTTAGAAAGATTTGATATGATCGGATCTATTTAATCAAACAGAAAGTGTTTCATATTCTCTAGTGATGGCCCAATATTCAAGCTATATATTTGAGGAATAAATACTCTTTAATTCAGACCCGATAATCAAGTGCTCCTATTCTTATACTACTCTCTAAGTAAGTTCATTTTATATGAATATTTCTAAATTTAAAAATAATTTAACTTACACTTTTTACCCATCATCAATTCTTATGACAAACTCTTGTAAGTTGTAACCACACAAATAGTATTGTAACATGTATAACATCAAAAGTTTCAAAAGTATTATTACATACTGTAGATGTTATGATGTATTTAAGATCACAAATTTTAAATAATGTCTTCATTTTTTTCTTAAATTCGTGCCTAGTACTCAAACTATGTCATACTCTTCCTCTCTCAAATTTTGAGTGACCTTTTCATTTCTCAAGATTCAAACTATCTGACTTTGATCTATATTTTAAATATATTTTTATCATATTGGCAGGAGAAGAATTAATGTATTTTTTATTTAATTTTTAAATATCTAAATTCTAAAATGTAGGATGATCAGCTTGCATCAGCTAAATTTGAAATGCAAGAGGTAATGCAAGAAAACCAAAGGCTTCAACTGCACTTGGATCGAGTCATGAAGGACTATCGAAATCTCCAGAATCAATACCACGATATCGTTCAAAGAGAAGCTGAAAAATCAAGCAGCACTGTGAACACTACTCAGCATCATGAATCTGATCAACTCGTTTCCCTTAGCCTAGGAAGGACTACAAGCGATATGAAAAAAGACGAATTATCTAAATTCTTTAAGAAAGGTAAGGCTCGTGACGAGGAAGAAGTTAATAAAAGTCTAGCCTTAGGATTGGATTGCAAGTTTGAAGTATCTGCCAAAACAAGTCCTACAGAATGTTCACCTGTGAATCTTACTCCAGAGAATAGCTTAGAAGAAGCTAATAAGGAAGAAAACGGAGAGACGTCGACGTGGTCGCCAAACAAAATTCTCAAGACAATGAGAAATAATGGAGATGGCGATGATGTCGCACAACAAAACCTTACTAAAAGAGCTAGGGTTTCTGTCAGAGTCAGATGTGATGCCCCTACGGTAAGGGGAATATATACATGCATTTTGTGACATTAATTAGTATAGTGTTTTTTCTTAATTATAATTTGTCAATTAATAATGATTTCTGTTTTTGTGATATTGATCAGATGAATGATGGATGCCAATGGAGAAAATACGGTCAAAAAATTGCAAAAGGAAATCCATGCCCTCGAGCTTACTATCGTTGCACCGTAGCACCAAATTGCCCAGTTAGAAAGCAGGTAATGTGAATGTCATGTTACACTATAATAACAACATACCCAATGTAATTCCTTAAGTGGGGTCAAAGGAGAGTAAAGGGTAGACATTACTCCTACCTCATCGAGGTAGAGATCGAGGCGAGGCGAGGCGAGGCGAATGTCATGTTACACTGAATTTAAAAAATTACTTAACTATCAATTGAGCAATACATAGGTGTGAATTTTTTCTAATGTTAGTCGCATTTCTACATCTGAAAGTTATGTCCTACAAAGGCTTACTTAATACTTATAGATTTAACTTACGTATATGAAATTGGAGAACATTTTTACTCTATTATTGTAAATTAACTTACTCTCCATTTCACTTTGTTTGTTAGGGCCTATTTAATAAAGAATGGAAAACTTTTGAAACTTGTGATCTTAAATATATCATAAATTTTTTTATAAAAATAAAATAAAAAAGACTAATAATAAAATATTGTCAAATAAAGATGGAAAGGATGGAGTACTGTAAGTTGTCTGCCTTATTTTTTCAGGTTACTACTTACCAGCTTTTACATGACCTGATGGTTTAAATTTTGATTAAGCTATCAGTCAAGCATGTGTATAGAAGCTAGCTAAACTCATTCTTTTCTTATCATCCAAATTATAAAATTGCATTGCTCCTCTTTAGCTAATGGCCACAATTTTTCTTGGTTTGCAGGTTCAAAGATGTGCTGAGGACATGTCAATATTGATCACCACATATGAAGGAACGCACAACCATCCACTTCCTCTTTCAGCCACAGCAATGGCATCCACCACCTCAGCAGCCGCCAGCATGTTGTTATCTGGTTCGTCGAGTTCATCAGACCCAAGTCCACAAATAACTGCGACCACTACCAACACCAACACCAGTACTACTTCAGCCAATCTCAACGGACTCAACTTCTATCTCTCTGATACTTCCAAACATAAGCCGCCATTTTACTTTCCGAATTCATCCATCTCAGCATCCGCACCTAATTCGCTCCCTACAATCACTCTTGATCTGACTTCAACCTCCTCCTCCTCTACCTTATCTCATCTAAACAGAATGAGTAATAATTTTCCTCCTAGATATAATTACAATACTTCCTCCACAAACCTTAACTTTAGTTCAGTACTGGAATCCAATTCCCTTCCAATTTCTTGGAGTAATTATGCAAATCAAGCCTACAACAAGAATAACCAAAATTTTGGTTCTCTTACATTCTCATCCAGACCAAATCAAGAAAATATTTTCCAATCTTATTTACAAAGGAATAACAATAATCCTACACAATCTTCTTTACCACCAGATACTATTGCAGCTGCAACCAAAGCAATTACATCAGACCCAAATTTCCACTCTGCATTAGCTGCAGCTCTCACGTCAATCATGGGAAATAATGGTAACATTGGAAATAAATCTGGCGAAAATCCGAATGTCACTGAGCCATTTCCAGTGTTGTCCAGTCTACCATCAAGCTCAAATCCAAATAAATGTTCTTCAAGTTTTTTAAACAAACCAACTTCTTCTTCTCCCACAAATAATACACAGCCTGGAAATAATAACATGGTGTTTTTCACGCAACCTTCTTCATCGCCATTTTCGACGTCCAAGGGTAAATCTACCTCTCCTAGTGATAATAAGTTTGATTGATTTTTCATGTTCTACCTCTTCCTGGATTTTGTAGTTAGCAGCATTAATCATCTGCTGATCGAGTACATTCTTCTTGTGATGATTTGGAAGTAAATAATATTATCCAGGTGTAGTCTGTAGATATGTTTTAGTTTCATGAACCCAATGCAATAGAAACTTGGGAAGCTGAAGTGACTACTTTGATTAGCATTTGCATTTGCATTTTGCTGTAATTAATAACTTGAATATGGTTGTAAGACTCTTGTACAAATAGATCTTTTTTAGTAGATGGATTGTGTTGCCTACCTTTTTATTTCTGCACAAGAAACGACTGGCATATTATGTAGCAAAAATATTGACTTGAACTGTTCATTTATTGATGAATATGAAATAAAATTAGTTTGTAGAAGCAACTTATAATGTGTACAATTTTAGGTTGGTAAATTAGCATTTGATTAAAACTATATATAAGGCTTCCTCCTGTTACTTTTTTTTTTTTCTTTTTTTGCCGAAGTTACAATTATATCGCGAGTCAAGTTTATTCCAATTTGTGGTACGCTAAGCTGGAGCGGCTAGCTCTTTTTGTCAACTCTTTTGAAAACTATCAAGAAAGAATTTGAAACAAATTGATGAACTTCTACTATATCTCTATTTAAAACAACCTTATATTAAAATGTTTACGTTAGTGGGTAAATACAAGAATGCAATGCTTCCATAATACGTACATAACTTAGCTACGTTGAGATTGATGGAATATATGCATAAACAGCGGAATCAAATAACCAGGATCGAACTTGCATGTAATATAGATAACACATTATCAAGATATTAATCAAACATAAAATTGATACTTATCTCTTGAAGTGTGAATGCAACCTCGAATCTAGCCTTCAAGCACGAGCAAAAATCATCCACATGTTCATCCTCCAGTTCCACGGTCTTCTGCTATGTAACCCGAACAATGAAATTTGCGAAATTCATGTGGCGAATTTCTATGGAAAAGTTGAAGAAACTTCTAAAACCCTTAGCCTCGCTTATGGAATAAGACCCCTATTTTATAACTACAGGTTTAGGTTTTTCACCCTTGTCCAAGCGAATTGCCCACCTTCTTTTGGGGTGGTCTTTAAATTTTGCCCCAAGTAGACATAGACTTCGTCTTATAAGGCAAATTTTTAGTTATGCCTTAAGGAAAAGTTCCGCCTTATGGGGCATGCTTTTAGTTATGCCTTATGGAGCATACTTTTAGTTGTGCCTTAACTAAAAGTCTGCCCCATAAGGCATAACTAGGAAAAGACTTTAAGTTAAGGATTAACTAAAAGTTTGCCCAGAGATATGTTTGATCGCATAAACTTATTAAGGAATTACCAAAGTTATGCCGGACTCGGCATACTTATGCCAAGTTTGCCCATAAGGCATGAGTATGCCGGGTCCGGCATAACTTTGGTAATTCCTTAACAAGTGTATGCCGGGGCCGGCATACATGCGATCCAAACCTTGCCTTACAATTTTTTTTTAATTTATGCTTGAGCGGGGGTTCGAACCCAGAACCTCATGATTTCTGCGTGAACGCTCAGGGTTGCAACACGAAGGGCAAAAATTAAAGACCACAAATATGAGGGGCAACATTTAAAGACCACCCCAAAAGAAGGGCAATCCGCGCAAAAAAATGATTTTCCAAAGCCTGTTGGCTATTATAGAATTAATTCAAAAAAATTTGAACTAATCCTACCATAAAAAATTACGAATTATTCCACGAAAAAATCGTAACTGCACTCCTCAGTTCAATTTCGAAATTATACATTAAAACTTATTTAACTCCCCATGTTAAGATCACGGATATGCAATCAATTAAATTAAATTACCGACAATTTAATTCATTGACTAATTGAATCATTTATATTTCGCTTAACTTACATCATGTGACGGTATACAAAATCCACTGTGGTTTTCACGAGACTTATAAGCATCCATAAAGGGGTATCATCAATCTCAAAGTCGAGACATGGATTCTATCAGCTAATTATTATTTCACAAATGCAATTTTCCATTATCCAATTTACTAGGAATACATAGACCAGCAATTGAGTCGTACCTTTTAATAAATCAAAATATTGAACAAATCACATTGATCATAATAATTATATCAAGATTAAGAGTATAAGTACATTTAATGAACTATAGAATTTGTTTTGTATATATTCGCATAAAAACACTTATCTCTACCGGTCCGTTCAATACATACAAAATACTAAAGACAAAGAAGGCGTAACTATACCATTCCCATAATGAAGATACATTATATTAATCTTGTGCTACAATCATACTGATGGCTTTGTCCAATTTCCATCTTAGATTGTGAACATAAAATTTATACTTATAAGAACCAACGATTTAATCTTTCGTGTATAAGCTAAACTCTATACACTAAACCATCTACTATATAAGTAAAGGACACACATGCTAGTACATGATCTATTTAACTCTTTATTAAACAATAAATAAATAATTGTTCTATAATAAATACTATATCCAAACACATGGTTAATAGTATATATCCCAAGAATCTCCCACTTAGACTTTTAACCATGACAATTGTTAGAATATACCATGTCTAAATTCATGGTTAATGGTATATACCCAACAGAGATATCTATCAACATTTTCACAAATAGCAAATTAAGCATTTGTATACCTAGAAATCAACTTTTTCCAATCTAATAGGTTGCACAATAATTTTAGTTCCTACCAACATGTATGTGATCTGACATGAAAAAAAAATGAAATAAACTATGTAATGGAGTATCAAACAATCAATTATTACTCAATTAACGGATTAAAATATGCAAATTTGGACTATACAGTTGACCAACTAATTAAAATTAATGTATTCGAATACGCTACAAACTCAGTTCAAATTGCCAATAATTTGCGAGAAATTTTATTTTTGTGAGTCACATAACCAACATTACTTATGTGAGTCTAGTATATTATTTGACAAGTGGACTCACGGGTCTCACAAACTTATTCTAAAATATAAAATATAAAAGATAATATTAAAGTCAGCAGTTTTCCTTATTAGCGTGCTTAGCTAAAAGGAAATTAAAAGTTGAAAAGATCTCCAAAGTCACTTTTGACGGCATCCTAACACACAACATTTTTGGGACTTTTTGGTTGCTGCAAGAGTTTGCTTTCATTATAATTTGAATTTTTAGTGAAGTTCTTCCATTTTAGGATCCATAACAGTTTAGAGAAGAGAAATATACTTTGTACACAAGAATATGGAGGGGATACAACTTGCTGGCACCATAAATTTGGACGATGAACCAAGTAGTTTCAAAGCGCGGAGTATAAATTATGTGTAAAAATTTATTAAAATGACAATAAATAGTTGATATGAACTCATAACTTTAAAAATATAATGGGTGCAATGCTAAGAACCTTAAAGGTTGAATTCATAAAACTTAAATCCCGATGAATCCCCCTTTGGTTGAACGCCACCCCTATATAATTGAGAGTTTGATCCGATAACGGGAGTGGAAGATAGTTACAATGTAAAAGAACTTGTAAAAATTATTTGTATAAGGTCATTCTTCATTGAAAAAGAAAAAGTCTTAATTTTCCAAAAGCATGGTCTTAGCATGATGGAGAAAATTGGACTCAGTTGCTTTACACTAGAAAAAAAAAATGGGTACTTTGCGGAGGTTTAAAGTTGCAATTCGTGGAGGTTTTAGCCTCCGCTAGTTGCTAAAAGAGGCTAAAATCTCTGCGAAGTGTAACTTTCAACCTCTACAAATTACCTATTTTTTTATAGTGTTAGGATTTTTTTTTTTTCACGACTAACAAAATTAAATATGATCTTAATTGTGTAAAGAACTTGCAAACAAAAACCTTGCGGCAACTAAAAGTCCCAAGAAAGTCGTATGTGTTAGGATTACCATCAAAAGTGGGTTTGGAGATTTTTTTCAAGTTTTAATTTCCTTTTAGCTAAGCACCCTAAGAAGAAAAAATGTAGACTTTAATATTATTTTTTATATTTTATAATTAAGAATAAGCTTGTTGGATCCATGACTCCTCTTCTCAAATAGTAAACTAGACTCACTTAAGTACGGTTGGTTACATGACTCACAAAATAAATTTTCTCATAATACCATAGTCTCAAGCTCTTTATAGTTCTTACTAGTTGCTTCTCCTTCGTTAGTTACTAAGGTGATGGTTTGAGAATCGCATTGCAAAATCACAAATTGCAGGCTTGATTCCTCAACCAGTTAACTAGATTTTTTTTCATGTTGGAATGTATTCTATTTCTTGTTTTGTTAGGCTAGAATGTTTGACCCGTCTTTTGGAACTTCTTTATTTTCGGCAATCGTATTATTGTTTGTCGGGTATTAATTGATTTTTTGACCCACTACAAATCTTTTTAGATGGGCAAATGTGTAAATATACTCCTCAACTTTGCGATTTAGAGCATATATACTCCTTTTAAAAAAATGGTGTATATACACCCTTGCCATTACAAAATGATGCAAATATATTCTCCTGCCCTTACATAAATAGTGCAAGTATAACCTTTTCGCTAAGGGAATTTTTTTTTAAAAAAAATCATTTAGCTTATCTTTTAATTAAAAAAAATGTCACGCAGCTTAAAAAAGGTCTATCCATTTTTTGTAGTAGACATATTCTTTCTAATGCCATATGGTAAATTTTTTTTGGTGGGTCGGGTTTGGTTCATTTAAAAAATATCTCTGTGGCTCTAAAAATAATAATTCTACCCATTTTTTTAAACGAACTAGACCTGACCCACTAGAAAAAAAAGAATTATCATGTGGCCTTAGAAAATATGTCTACTAAAAAAATAGGTAGACTTTTTTTAAAGCCACGTGGTAATTTTTTTAATTAAAATATAAACTAATTGATTTTTTTTAAAAAAAAAAAAAGGGCAGCAAAATGAATATATTTGCACTATTTTGTGTCGATAGCGGTATATTTACACTATTTTATAATGACAGTGGTATATTTACCCCAGTTTTATAATGGGGTATATCTGCTCCGGTATATTTGGACCTTTTTCTTTTAAAGATTGACGAATCGTACTTAAAACATTAAGATTGCTAAAATTGCATTGTCAGTGTGGTAAGCATCAATCTCCACTAAGGAGTTGAGGTGAACATTTCTGAATGCTTGGACTTATGCTGCGATATGTATATTCTCCCAGTTTCTACTCTTCACTTTTTGGAATAATATACTATTTACGCAAAAGTTAAGGGGGGCCTTTTAAAATTGTCCTTCCCCTGAAAACTGAAACTAAGAGTCTGTTTAGAAAGCCACCTGCTAATTGGAATTGGTGTAATTACTAAGGTATAATTACACAGCTTAGTAATTATACACTATTATAATTACAATGACTTGTTTATTTGTCATCGCGTAATTACAGTGTAATTACAAGCGTCTTTGTTTGGTTGCGCAAGTGCTATTAGACAATTAATTTAATTTAAAAATAAAATTTAATTATCAAAAATTAAAAATTAATATTTGAAATATATGTGCCTTATAAATGATACTAAATTATATATTTAAGAATAAATTATTCTTGAAAATATTTTAATTAATAATCATATATTTCTAATTAATATTGTAAAAAATAATTGATATATATTTTTTAAACTAACAATATTTCAATTTCAATTAATTATAAAAATTAAAAGCAAACCTTTTTGTGAGAACATCATGGATTGGGTGTTTGAAAAAAAAAACAAATAATATTTATAAATATAATGCCATATCATTATTCAAAAATCTATCTGTAAGTGAAAAATAAACAGCATGCAATGTGAAACAACAATGCAATACTACTAAAGCAAATAAATTAAATCGATAAGATATATAACCTAAATTCAAAATCCAAAAAAAAAGAAAAAGTTTAACGTAATACTTTTATGTCAAATTCCAACATTACATAAGTAAGTTCCAACGTGACTTAAGTAAATATAATTTAAAAGAAAGAGAAATTATAACCTCATTCACAACAAAATTCTACTTTAATAACATCATTCATTATATGCTAAGTTTGTTAATGACTCATTCTTTCAAGGGAAAAGGCTAAAAAATGGCCCTATACTTTGAGAAAAGGACTAAAAATATCCTCTGCACAAATTTGGGTAAAAAATATTGCTCCCATCATTAAAGTTGTCAAATATACCCCTTCTTAACGGAAATCCCCCAAAAATAACCCGTTTTTATTTTAAAACCCGCTCCATTTAAATCCGACCCAACTATATAAAAAAACACACATGGAGTCACCAGGCATAGAAGCGGGTAACCCATATGTGTTTTTTATTTAGTTGAGTCGGATTTAAATGAAGCGGGTTAAAAAATAAAATCGGGTTATTTTGGGAATTTCCGTTAAGACAGGGGTATATTTGAAAACTTTAATGATGGGAGGGTTATTTTTTATCCGAATTTGTAATGGAGGATATTTTTCCCCTTCTTTCTAATACTGAGAGGTGTAGTTTAAATAACGGAAAAGGGTCAAATATACCCCTGTACTATTGGAAAATGGCCAAACATACCCCTCGTTATACTTTGGGTCTAAATATACCCCTACTATTACACCTTGGGCACAAATATACGCTCCACCATTAAAGTTGACCAAAGTGGACATGTGGTGTCACACCCCAACCTTGGGGTGTGGCCGGCACGAAGGGCCGAGCGAAACAACTGTGATATCTAAACTCTGTAACATGAATCATAGGCCGACGAGGCCGCTGAATAACAATAGTAAGAAGTATATCATAACAACTTGCAAGCAAAAAAGGCCCAATAACACATATATGCATTACAAGGGCCAACAGGGCCACAACTAAGAAAGACAACTAGTCAGAAGGCCGGCAAGGCCAAACACAATACCTGTACACTGACTGATAGTCTGTAAGCCTCTAAGAGCACTAATACGCATCAACTGGTCAGGACAGTGGCCCCGACGTACCCATAGCCATACTTTCTCTATATATATGCATGCAACCTATTTAATGACTCGACCAAAGAACTCCGGAGAATGGAGTGCGAACATCCCTCGCCGAACTTTGGTATCCTCGAAAAGGTACAATAATCCGTCTACCGTACCGCGGGCATGATCACAGCGCATAAAATGCGTCAGTACGAAAGATGTACCGAGTATGTAAGGCAGTAAGCATAAACATAACATAAGCGTAAGATACATATAACTTGGGAAAAGATGTAGAGACAACCTGAAACTCTGAATGAGGCCACTGAGGGCGACAATAATCATGACATAAATGTAAATGCATGCCCGCAAAATCATTCCTCACTGTGAAGGCATATATCATATCATATAATAATAATAAATCCCTCGTCGCGGGGTGAGCTCATCATCATAACATCATCTCGCCAACCGATCGTGGCAATGCAGCTACATGCCTACGCGGCCGCCTAAGATGCTCGGTAAAGAAAGAAATACATCTAGGTGCACAGCTACGTGCCTACCCGACCGCCTACAACACGGCTCGATAAAGAAAGAAACATGTCTAGGTGCACATATAAGTGCCTACCCGGCCGACTATAGCGCGGCTCGGTAATGAAAATAAATACATATATACAAGTGCAATGCAAGACTGACCTCAGAAGAGACATCATAGAAAGAGTCGGAGTGACCTGCCGTCGTTACCGTCCGATTTTCATTATTGTCGCTACGTTTATCATTATTTGATCATTAGGCCAAAGAAGTAAAAGTACAAGGAAACATCTTGTTATGAATTATTCACGAAGCCAAAGTTAGCCAAACTCGTATGAAATATGATCGACACAACTTTTATTGGAAAGAGTGTGCCAACGAGGTTCGTCACCTTGGAACAATAGACAAAAAGATAAGGATTAATTCAAGTAAAGGAAGTACAATCAACTCAACTTTGATGTGAAGAGTACCGTAACTAATGTCATTCTTCGTTTGATAAACAAGAGGGATACGAAATGTGAAAGGTACTTCAATACAAGCTATTCATGAGAAAAGGGTAAGCTTAACCATTTTGGGACATAATCGACACAAGTTGAACGGAAAGTCTTTTAATCGATAGCCAAAAGGAGATATGGACCATAATTTGGTACAAGTCATAGATGAGTAAGTGTCAGCTCAATTATCATGGAACGCGATTGACCCAAGTTAGCGGAACAACTTTTCAATGAAAGGTCATTTGAAATCTAGTCATGCCACAAAGAGAATAGAAAGCCCTACATACCTCGTCGATAGAGTTGTATACATTTCCCCGAGTCCTCGAACGTCTTACGAATGATTTCCTACATAATACAGACTATTCAAGATCAAAACCAAGGTCATAGCTTATAGAAATCTTCATTTAGACATTTAATCGAGCAACTCATGGGCGTCAATTTATAGGACTTTTTGTAGCGTAATTTTCTTGTAAAACGCTACCAAATTCTACTTTTCTACTCCTCCTCGTCAATACGATCCAATCCATATCAACACAGCTCCAAACAACACGTTAAAACCACATAAAACAGCCCAACTATCAAGCCAAGTCCATAAGAGTTCACAAGAAGATAACATCATCAACCAAAACAACAACCTCATATAGCAATATAAGCAAATAGAAATCTCTCAAAGTTCCAATCAAAAACAGCCCTCAAGGCAACCGTATCAACCAACTAATCTATGACTTCATAACATAATTCCCTTCACTTTAAACTAGGGAATTCTCCCATGAATAACTTAATTAACAAGAGTAGAGTATATTACATACCTTATTGCCCAGAAAACTCAACTAAAATCCTAGCTCCAAGCTTCAATATCAAGCACCAAATACTATAATCCTTTCCTAATTAGTTTCCAATTCCTAAGATGAAATCTTGGTTTGATTTGGAGGAATTCAACTTGAAAGATTTAGAGAGCTTATAGGAGGGTTTGGGAGGGTTTAGAGAGAGTTTAGGGTGAGAGAGAGAGATAGAAAATGGTGAAAAAAAATCAGATTTTTGATTTTTAATTTCCCGATTTTTACTATTCACCGGGTACTGTTCATCCGCGTCTACTGTTCACCCGCGGAATTATTTCATGGACTCAAAAAAAAAATCCATTATTTTTCACGGATAGTCTCATTCCCGAGCTTACATTAATCAATTTACGATATGAACGACGCAAAATTTTTTCTGAGGTATAACATTCTCCCCCCCTTATGAACATTCGTCCTCGAATGTTAAAGTAGTATTACAATTCGTCTTTACATCACTGGTGCTAACATTGCTCTCGTACATTCATTGGTTTCCATTCAGCCTATGGCGCTGATCTTGCTTAATCTTTGTACCCAAGTCATAATTAACCTAATCGCCTTTAATCTGTTGTCGCCTTCATTCCAATCTTTTACCTTTCTTTATCTTTTTAATTCACGATCACAATCTTGTCTTACAGGTTTCCGTCCTTTCCTATTATCCCTTTCCTCTAATAATCCTTCTCTTTCTTCAATCTCAGTCCGTATTATTACATGTTGGCCGTAATGTCGCTCTCATTAGAATTTCTTCTTCACAGACCCGATTAATTTATTCAATTCAAACTATTCTCTTTATTTCGCTTGTCAGTTCTACCTTGTACGAATCCTTTTATTATGCTTACGTACATACTTCTCTTCTCGACGTACGCTTACCTCAGAGATTTCATCTTTGCTACACTTAACGAAGTTTCGCTTTCCATAATTCCACTTTAACTCTTGTCCTTCACATGACATTTCCCATTGAGCTAAATCTTTATTCTTTGCAATTAAACTTTCTGACTAAGGTTCTCGTTGCGATTGCCCGTTTTGTTATTTGCCCCATCATCATTCATTCTTGACAATTCATTGTTATATCCACTGTGATGTCCCACTCTTAAGCCATTACTATACATATTTCATAGATTGGAGATATCGTAGATGTTACACCTTGCATTTTGTGCGCATTCGGAAAGATCGGAAGTAATTCGGAATGGTAGGAGTTAAGGTTCTAATTGGATTCTACTTAGTGGGCATGTGATGTTTTAGAGACTATTGACGTGGAAATATTGAAAAAGCCTAAGGGCAAAATTGGAATCTTGAAAAAATGGTCTCATGAATTACCAAAGTATGGGCTAAGGAAATTGGGCTTGGAAATTGACAAAAAAAATAAATAAGAGGCCAAGCCCAACCCATGAAGGGTGGCCGGCCATGGCTTGGAAAAAAATATTAAATCCAAGCCATGTGACATGGTCATGTGACAACTAAATAAAAAGGGGTAAGGTTCATTAATTCTCTAGAAATTTCAAGACAAGTTGAAGGAAGGAGAAAGCAAGAAAAATTTCAAGAACAACTTCAAGGCCATTCGGCCAAGGTGAAGAAAAAAACCAACCTTCAAAATCTTGATTCCAAAATTATTTTCTTGTGATATTTATACCAATTCAAGGTCCCTTTACAACGTGATGCGATTATTTCGGAAGATAACCCATTGGTTTCGTTGTTTGAGTAATTTGGTGGAGTGAAGAAACTTGGGAAGGAAGGTAAGAATTCATCCCTTCTAATTATGTTATGAAGGTTTGTTTGCGTGGTAGTATACGTAAATGAGTAGAAAATATAGAAATATGGAAGTTTGCATGGCGGAAGTGCATGTGTACATGTGGCCGAATATATGTAGTATGGTTATGTTGAATTTTAAGTTGTATTATAGTTGTGGTTAATGTGGAATTCATATTGGAATGAAAGTTGGATGAAAATTTGATAGAGTTGGAAATATGGCATGTTGGCCGTGGGAACATGTAGGATGAAATGGAAATGGATTAATGTTGTTTAATATGTTAATTGCGTTGTTGTGATCCTTGCATTGTAAATGTAGGAAAAATGATGTAAGTTTGCATTGAAAGGGAATGTGGGAACTTATGTCGTTTTCTTATGATTTTATGACATTATGGAATTAAGTTGTTAGGGTGCAAATTATGATGATTGTTGATGAACTTAGAAGATAGAAATGTGTTATGAATGTGTATGTTAAAGATTAGAAGAATTGGATAGACTATGGCTTTGGTGGAAAGTGTGTACATTTCGTATATCTTGTGTATATAGTGTAGAAATGATATGAAATGTTTCCGAATGGCATTGTAATGATCTTGATTAGTAATGAATGTGAGTATGATGGTGTTGACTTAAAAATTTGAAGTCGGGATGGAAGTTATTGCATTATGTTAAGAGAAGACTAGTTGTGTATCGTATTGTGTTGTGTTGTGGTTGTTGATGTTCTTGGTGTTGTTGTTGGGTTGTTGTTGATCATTTTGAGCCGAGTTGAATCTCGGGGATACTATATGTATAGGGGAGATCTTTGCCAAATTTTTATAGAACAATATTGGTTAAGCTTGGAAATTGTAAGTCTCGTAAATAGTAAGCGGTCAATGTGACCATTTGCGTTTTTGGCGAAACGAAGTGAATTTGGAAAGGCGTAAGGAGCATAAAAGGTATGTAAAGCTACCCCTATTCTTTCCTTGGCAAAGATGTACTAGGCTTGAATTCGGACCTCGGGGATAACTCTCTCTTCGGAATCCACGTCGAAATCTCTCCTTTTTACCTTCAGTAGAATTGAACTAGTTAGGTCGCCAACGACTAGAAAGGTGATCTACACCTCCAAAACTTGTGCAAATGATACCCGATTATCTTAAAATTCTTGTAAGCGGTATTATAAAGTTTAACATACGCAATTTACGTCCGCCACCTCAATTGACCGAGGTGGGCCCACTATTTTCGATTTTACCCTTTTGTGCTTATGACTTGTCTTCGAACGGCTTTAAAAGAAACGTTTTAACTACTCCGCTATCTATTATTGAAAAATTATTTTGAATATTCCGTTAAGTCCTATAAATTGTTTTGGATCTTGGAAACGATCTCAGAGGGATTTATGCCTTTGTAACTCGTAATGACATCAAATTCACTTATTATGACTCCGTCGGTTTTCGTTGATTTGATTTGTCACTCGATATGCCTCGTTGAGTCTGCGGAAATATATATGTTATTTTTATTGCATTTAGTTTCTCCTACTCCACTCGTGGATGCCTCGATGCTTCCTTCAACGAGCCGGGCCGGGATTTGTTATCAAGCGCTTTCCTCTGCATTGTTCGCCGTGCCTCGGTGTGAGGGCGAGTATGACATGTACATGGGTCCGAAGTATGATGTGCCATGTACATATATTCGATATCCATGGTGTGATGTGATGTGCCCTTTGGGTATGTTATGATGTGTTCGGAGATATTCTCTACTCGAAGTATGATGTGTTATGGCGCGGGAGCACGGGCGCGAATGTTCGTTCACCGAGTCCCATAGCGGGGCGGTTTGGCATATGTTTTTCGTATGCATTATTTATGACTTTTGATATGCATTTTTGATTTCCTATGTACCTTGTTCATTCTCCGCACCTTACGTTCGATTTTCAATTTTATTTAGTACGATCTCGGCGACATATTCATAAACGTTCTCCGTGCGACCCCTTTCTTCGGGGGGGCGTTTCGTGCCACGCGGTAAACGTTTGACTTGTCGATTCGTTGCCTAGGTTATACGCTCGGGGCAAGTGCTCCTTTGTCCGGAGCCCGTATTTTGGTATAGACTTTTCGATGTTTATGTATTTATATACATGCACCGGGGTACGACGGGGCCTTCCGTCATATGGTTATGTTTTTGTTCGCGGGGTACGTAGACATGTGGTGTGGGCGTAAATCGTGAGTGTCGCGTACGATTATGGCTTTTTATGTGTGGTAACGGCCTTATCGACCTTCGTGCGCTATATACGCTCGACGAGGATTAAATTACTATTTTCACTTTTTTAATATTTTGCTAAATTAGGATAAGGTACGTATGAGTGTGACTTCTACGAGTCGCGGAAAAGGTTGGGTCGTGACAAAAGTGGTATCGAGCCGAGGTTAGGTCCTCGGAATGTTTACGCACGCGTGTCTAGTAAGTCATTTATCGGTGTGTCGTGCACCACATCTATAAATATATATATAGAACGTTGGGATGTTACCTTCTTTCTTGTCTTAGATCGTGCGGTAGAACCGTATTAATAGGATGATTCCCTCCTAACGAATCGAATTGTTGTATTTTTCTATGCCTCCGAGAAAAGCGACGGCAGCCCAGAAGGGCAAGTCCAACCCGGTGAGACTAGTCGGGCCCGCGAGTCACTGGGGCCGTACTCGACCGAGGGGCGGGAGACCGTGCCTCCGACCGGCTCGACGCGGCGCCACCGTATTAGGGGATTAGAGCCGTGCCGGTTGCGGATCGGAGGGCGGCTTCACCGCCGGTTTCTAGAGCCCCGGCACCACAAGCCTTTACCCCCGCGGCCGGGGCGGAGGACGAGCTATGCGAGAGGCGGTGCGATTCGACCGAGGTGGGTGGCGGCTCGGGGAGCGGCCGGCGCGAGTTAGGGGTGATCGAGCACGCGGCCAATACGGTTCGAGGGCCCGTGAGTTTTGACTGTAACCCTCCGGAGTTCTTCGGGAATATAACAGACCCCGAGGAGTTTCTTGGGGAGATGCGGCGCACCACGGCCGATTAAGGTCTCTCCAGAGACGGAGTCATTGAGTTGGCCTCATAATTTGCATGAAGTCGCGACGATTGGTTCTCTTGGGAATTGGCTAGGGGTAGAGGAGCCCTCTGTTGTGTGGGATGAGTTCACGGAGGCTTTTCCGAGACATTTTCTGCACGAGCTACGGAGGGCAGATTAACAAATTTTATCACTCGAGCGACGAGCCGCGATGTGTCGAAGATATAGTTTGAGTTTGACTAATTTTGGCTCGGTATGCACTTACTTTTAGCCGATATGACCGACGGGATGCATCATTTCATTAGGGGTGCGGATAAGTACGATCGATAATAGATACGTGTGCCCGCAGGGGTATGGAGTGCCGCGTACGGGCGTGCGCTCGGGCATGGAAGCACGACGTAAGGGCGTCGGCTGATGGGGATCTACGACGAGCCGGCCCGAAAAGGGCCATCGGTCCACTATAAACCGGAGAGTTTCGAGCGGGCGTCTCGGTACGGAATCGGGGGTGCCGGGCGTTCTTCTCGGCCCGGCACGAAGCACACCCCCGCACGGTTCTCGGAGATGAAAATATAATGCGAAATATTCGGGAACGGGTCGGAGTTCCGGGACGGCGCTCACGGTGGATGGAGGTTCTAACGCGACCACCCGGACCTCGGTGCTCGTATTGCGGGAGGCACCCCTGGAGAGTGCTGTCGTGCTACGAGGTGCTGTTTTGGGTGCGGCCGTCAAGGCCATAAAGTGTCGTACGAGGGGGCGGTCGGGTGGTATGGCTCGGCTACGGGGTCGGTTGGGTTCATCGTCTCCTTCCGTAGCTAGACGCCTGCGGAGCGAATGTGCGGCGATCGGCCCGAGCCGCGGCGAGAGGGTGTGGCGGAGCTCCCGGTTCGCGGTCTTTCGAACCGCATTTATGCTCGGCGGTCGGCAAAAGACTCGGAGGCGCCCAACGCGGATCTTTGGTACGTTACCATTCCTTTCTCGAAATATGTTTGTAAAACCGGTTTAGATTTACATTTTTGTGGTATATTCTCTTTTCCGAGTCTTAATGGAATTGGGATAGGACCCATACTGATAGAACCCCTAGTAAGGTTGTATATATATAATAAAAAGGTAAATAGTGCCGACTTAGAAAGCTAATACGGAAAAGGTATAATCCAAAAAAAATGAAAGACCCTCCCTGAATCGAGTAGGACCACTGGCACAAAATTTTCTGAAAATTCGTTAACATTCCAGCTTAGAATTACGTGTAAGCTCGTACGGGGTAGTAGATGCGACCGTAATCGGCGCGGACCCGCCAAAATTTGCTAAAGTCTTGAGGTTAAGCGTCTTAAGCCGGAAACAGTTAGGATGGGTGACCCCGCAGGAAGTGAACTAAAACTTTCTCGGTATAAATATGAGAGACAAATGGGTTAGGCGATGTGGGGGAACCCCGAGGAGTCGAATGTTCGGAGTAACCAAAAGCGAAAAGGATCGGGTGGGCTAAGGCTTAATAGGCGGGAAGAAAAGATGGCATAACAATGTTCGGGGGACAACGATGGTGACGTTTGAGGAGATTTCGAAAGAAGAAGAGACCCCCGGTATTTGAGATATAAAGTTAGTTGAACATTCGAGGACGAATGTTAACGAGGATGTTACGCCTCGCGTTTTGATATGGAAAGATCGAAGTAATTCGGAATAGTAGGAGTTAAGTTCTAAGTGGATTCTACTTAGTGGGCATGTGATGTTTTACGAGGAATTGACGTGGAAATAAAAAGCCTAAGGGCAAAATTGGAATCTTGAAAAAATGGTCTGAAATTACCAAAGTATGGGCTAAGGAAATTTGGCTTGAAATTGACAAAAAAAATAAATAAGAGGCCAATCGATTCGTAAGTGGCGTGATGGCTCGAGGAAAAATATTAAACTCCATGTGACATGGTATGTGACAACTAAATAAAAAAGGGGTAAAGGTTCATTAATTCTCTAGAAATTTCAAGACAAGTTGAAGGAAGGAAAGCGAAAAATTTCAAGAACAACTTGAGGTCGTTCGGCGTTCCAGGTGAAGAAAAAAACCAACCTTCAAAATCTTGATTCCAAAATTATTTTCTTGTGATATTTATACCAAATTCAAGGTCCCACAACGTGATGCGATTATTTCGGAAGATAACCCATTGGTTTCGTTGTTTGAGTAATTTGGTGGAGTGAAGAAACTTGGGAAGGAAGGTCGAATTCATCCTTCTAATTATGTTATGAAGGTTTGTTTGCGTGGTAGTATACGTAAAATGAGTAGAAAATATAGAAATATGGAAGTTTGCGTAGGCGGAAGTGCGTATGTGCATGCTAACGACATATATGTAGTATGGTTATGTTGAATTTTAAGTTGTATTATAGTTGTCGTTAATGTGGAATTCATATTGGAATGAAAGTTGGATGAAAATTTGATAGAGTTGGAAATATGGCATGTTGGCCGTCCAAGGTAGGATGAAATGGAAATGGATTAATGTTGTTTAATATGTTAATTGCGTTGTTGTGATCCTTGCATTGTAAATGTAGGAAAAATGATGTAAGTTTGCATTGAAAGGGAATGTGGGAACTTATGTCGTTTTCTTATGATTTTATGACATTATGGAATTAAGTTGTTAGGGTGCAAATTATGATGATTGTTGATGAACTTAGAAGATAGAAATGTGTTATGAATGTGTATGTTAAAGATTAGAAGAATTGGATAGACTATGGCTTTGGTGGAAAGTGTGTACATTTCGTATATCTTGTGTATATAGTGTAGAAATGATATGAAATGTTTAGAATGGCATTGTAATGATCTTGATTAGTAATGAATGTGAGTATGATGGTGTTGACTTAAAAATTTGAAGTCGGGATGGAAGTTATTGCATTATGTTAAAGAAGACTAGTTGTGTATCGTATTGTGTTGTGTTGTGGTTGTTGATGTTCTTGGTGTTGTTGTTGATCATTTTGAGCCGAGTTGAATCTCGGGATACTATATGTATAGGGGAGATCTTTATTTTTATAGAACAATATTGGTTAGCTTGGAAATTGTAAGTCTCGTAAATAGTGCGGTCGATGTGACCGTTTGCGGTTACAGCGAAACGAAAGTGAATTTGGAAAGGCGTAAGGGAGCGTAAAAGGTATGTAAAGCTACCCAGAGGGATTCTTTCCTTCGTTAGATGTACTAGGCTTGAATTCGGACCTCGGGGATAACTCTACTCTTCGGAATCCACGTCAAATCTCTTATTTCACCCGGTAGAATTGAACTAGTTAGGTCGCCAACGGCCCAGAAAGGTGATCTACACCATAAAACTTGTGAAATGAAATTATCTTAAAATTCTTGTAAGCGGTATTATAAAGTTTAAAATACGCAATTTACGTCGCCACCTCAATTGGCCTAAAGGGTGGGCCCACTATATTATTTTCTACTTTTGTCTTTATGACTTGTCTTCGAACGGCTTTAAAAGAAACGTTTTAACTATAAAGCTTTATCTATTATTGAAAAATTATTTTGAATATTCCGTTAAATGCTATAAATTGTTTTGGATCTTGGAAACGATCTCGGAAGGGATTTATGCATTTTGTAACTCGTAATGACGTCGAATTCACTTATTATGACAAAATTCCGGTTTTCGTTGATTTGATTTGTCACTCGATATGCCTCGTTGAGTCTACGGAAATATATATGTTATTTTTATTGCATTTAGTTTCTCACTACTCCACTCGTGGATGCCAAAATCTTCCTTCAAAGAAGCCGGGCCGGATTTGTTATCAAGCGCTTTCACTGCATTGTTCGCAGGTACCTCGGTGTGAGGGCGGTAGAAGATACATGGGTCGAAGTATGATGTGCCATGTACATATATTACGATATCGATGGTGTGATGTGATGTGCCCACAATATGTTATGATGTGTTCGGAGATATTCTTGCTCGAAGTATGATGTGTTATGGCGCGCAAGGAGACGGGCGCTGTCATAAGTTCGAGTCCATATACGAAACGGTTTTGGCATATGTTTTCTGCGATGCATTATTTATGACTTTTGATATTCATTTTTGATTTCCTATGTACCTTGTTCATTCTCACTTTTCGGTTACGATTTTCGATTTTATTTAGTAAAATTACTTTACATATTCGTACATTCTCACCCGACCCCCTTTCTTCGGGGGGTGCGTTTCGCGCCGCGCGGTCACAAAATTGAATTGCCGATTCGGCAACCTAGGTTAACGCTCGAAACACTTGCCAACAGTGCTCCTTTGTCGAGCCCGTATTTTGGTATAGACTTTTTCATGTTTATGTATTTATACGTCCGGGGTACGACCGGTCATATGGTTATGTTTTTTGTTAATAGAGGTAAACATGTGGTGTGGGTTCGTAAATGCTCGTGAGTGTTGCGTACGATTATGGCAAGTTATGTGTGGTAAACTTATCGGCGTGTGAATATCTCGAAGATTAAATTACTATTTAAACTTACTTTTAATATTTTGCTAAATTAGGATAAGGTACGTATGAGTGCCCAACTAGGGTACGAGTCGCGGCCTACGGAGTTGGGTCGTGACAATAGCCTTTAGTACCATCCATCATTACGTACGAGTTCCATTATATCTTGGCTTAACCTTTGGTGATTATAAAATATGGTATTTTTTCCTTACTTTCCATGCGACGTGCGTTCCCAGGCACTTATCTTTCTTGATAATCACTTAACATCGATACCCATACTCTTTTGTTTTAGTATCTTGTATCTTCTACTTCCGAACTCCTTTCTTCTCCGGTTATGAATCAAAAGTTGCTTTCGTATTCTTGTGGCTTATGGTTCCTTTTAACTTATCGTCCAAAGTAGATTTCGTCGTCGCCCGTCTCAAATATAACTTTGAATTCTTGATGAGCCGTAATGCCATATATTCTATCATACCGGTCATCGGACTTTACGGATCAAGACGTTTAAAATGTTTCTTCCATTATTTCATTAGAAATCTTTTTTCCATAACTTGGGTTTACAATCTTTTTGCCACATCTTTATTCTTACCGGTGTGTTCTTATATCTCATGTGATACTAGTTGAATAGCTCCGGAGTATATTCATAAGCAGTGTAAAGGGTGGAATAAAATCGACACACACACACAATTATCATATGGGACAACTGCCTTAAGAGTTCGAATTTACTTGCGAACATTCTTCCCCTAAAGTTTTCGATTATTTTTCAACTTTCTTTTTAGAACTTATGTTGCCATTATCCCCTTTGACTCATGACCCATATTATCCTTTTGAGTCCTTTGTTCTCATTAAGCACTTGCGGACATATTCGTATTGTATCGAATCTATCTTGACATAAGGTGGTAGCTCATCACACCACTTCTTTTCTGTGCCAATACCGTCATTACGTCAAGCCAACTTCCGTATTCTCTTTGATTCTTTCCTTAATACTTTTATCCTAGTTCATCCATGATCTTATCAGTACATTATTGTCATTTAATCCATGACTCTTCACAAATTATCTTATATTCATATCGTATTGCTAGCAATTTCGCCAATATGTTGTCCTCATCTTACTCTTGACTATAAACCATTTCCTTACATCCTTTTTTCTTAATTGCCACTCATAAAATAATTATTCCTTAATTATCATGCTCACATTCGGTAGTCCTGTGTCATATCATCCTTTAACTTATATCCTTTATTTACTCCAATTCTCTTTCTTAAGTTAAAATCACCACTTACATTCGCGTTCTCTTTCTCTCCTCGATACTTATCTCTATTCTAAGCGCCTACGTTGTCGCTAAATCTATAGCGAAGATTCCGTCATAAATTCTTTATCAAGGTCTTATCTTTACTTAATTTCAACAACTTAAGTCTACCCTACGCATTTTACTTTAGACGTATTCACCACTTGTTAAGCATCGGATAACATTCAGATTTGAGCACGTATCACATTCCATCTTAACTTCTTTCGGTATCTATTCATCGGATTTACTTCCCAAATATTGCAAGAAAATATATCTTTCCTCCACCAAAGGTCATAATTATCATGTACATAGGTTCGGATTACTCATTCCTAAATCGCTTCCTCTCTCTTTTTTTTCTTTTTATCCAATATTTCTTTTCACTCCCCATTGCAAAACATCTTAATCGCTCACTCGTGTTTATTTTCCTCGTTTTGGGGTAACTGGGATATATGGAGGACACTTTGAAGCTTAGGGTTCGCTTTGAAGACAAATGAAGATTAAGTCGAACACCTCAATTTATACCATTTCACAATTCCACAATTTCAATTTATAACATTTCAACATTTGGGACACCGTTTCCGAACACTCTTTCCATATCAATCATAACAATCTTCCTGTGCATACCCATTTCTTATTTAATCCAAAATTCAAGGGGACATCCTTTCTAATCCATCATCTTAAAGCATCGTAGGGATTTCAGATTATTATCTTCCTCGATTCCTTATTCATAAACAAACTCAAAACTCTTCGAGACTTTCATCATAAAAAAAAAAATCCTACTTAATCCCAAACCATGTGCCCTTCTTCGAATTTTTTTTTCATTGTACCATCTTACTATTCACCCTTCCTCATTTAAGGTCGCCTCTTAACTTATACGCTTAAGAACTCGTCATCAACTCTTTTTTTTTTTTCGATCATTCATTATGCCATAATATTTTTCACCCTTTTAAAATGCACAAGAATCTCATGGCTTCTCTTAAATTCTAGGAAAATTTCGACAAAGTTTCGTAATTATCACGGGGTATACGAAACCCGCACGCAGCCCCCGAAATTATATCCAATGCCCTCACGGATCAAATATATATATATATATATATATATAATAAACTACAACAACGCGCATTTAGGTTTCAACGTCGAGTAAAAGTGCGATGTAGTAAAACTTACCTCGTGTGCGGCATCCGCACATCTTTCTTCAACTTCGAGCCATAGCATCTAACTTTTGTTAACCCATTCCCTTAGATTTTCCTCGTCGCAATTACGGGACACTTATCTCTTTACCAAGTCTCTTAACTTCCTTTATCCGCAATCTTACAAGTCAAATTCATCATTGGGTTAAACTATTTGATTCACCCATCTTCGGATAAATATATCTCGATTAGTCATACTATCCTCCCCTTTTTTCAATATAACAATCTCCGTTACTTAATAAATAACCACAAACTTTAACTCATTGTCTAGTCATAATTTCAACTTTTACTCTCTCTTAATATCGACTCCTTACTTCTTCCCTCGAACAAATTAATAACTTTACCCATTATCGCCGACACATTTAACAAATATTTCAGAAGTATACTCATTACATTATAGCATTTCATCAAAACCATAATTTTACCTCCCTTTGTCCCCGCAGAATACATAACCCAAAATAGATACGTCTCATATGAGTACTTAGCCCCATAGCACCCGAATCACTAGTAATCTCTCCAGCAGAAGTCATCTTTCAGCTATAAAACAATCAAGGATTAGTAGAATGAATCTTATTTCTTATAATTTGGTTCTATCGCACGATCTAAGAGATGAAAATAAAGTAACCATCCTAAATGCCCTGTAGCCTCCCAATTATAAATGTGGCGCGCAACACATTCATAAGTGAGACTTTACTAGACACGGCTTGTAGACAACCCTAGGATAGAACTGCTCTGATACCAAGTTTTGTTACACCTCAGAATTTTTTTTGCGTCGTTCATATCGTAAATTGATTAATGTAAGCTCGGGAATGAGACTATCCGTGAAAAACAATGGATTTTTTTTTTGAGTCCATGAAATAATTCCGCGGGTGAACAGTAACACTGTGAACAGTAAAATCGGGAAATTAAAAACCAAAAATCTGATTTTTTTTCGCCATTTTCTATCTCTCTCTAAACCCTCCCAAACCCTCCTAAAAGCTCTCTAAATCTTTCAAGTTGAATTCCTCCAAATCAAACCAAGATTTCATCTTAGGAATTGAAAACTAATTAGGAAAGGATTATAGTATTTGGTGCTTGATGTGTTCGATTATTGAAGCTTGGAGCTAGAATTTTAGTTGAGTTTTCTGGGCAATAAGGTATGTAATATACTCTACTTTTGTTAATTAAGTTATTCATAGGAGAATTCCCTAATTTAAAGTGAAGGGAATTATGTTATGAAGTCATAGATTAGTTGGTTGATATGGTTGCCTTGAGGGCTGTTTGTGATTGGAACTTTGAGAGATTTCTATTTGCTTATATTGCTATATGAGGTTGTTTTTTTGGTTGATGACGTTGTCTTCTTGTGAACTCTTATGGACTTAGCTTGATAGTTGGGCTGTTTTATGTGGTTTTAACGTGTTTTTTGGAGCTGTGTTGATATGGATTGGATCGTATTGACGAGGAGGAGTAGAAAAGTAGAATTTGGTAGCATTTTACGAGGAAATTACGCTACAAAAAGTCCTATAAATTGACGCCCATGAGTTGCTCGATTAAATGTCTAAATGAATATTTCTATAAGCTATGACCTTGGTTTTGATCTTGAATTGTCTGTATTATGTAGGAAATCATTCGTAAGTCGTTTGAGGACTCGAGGAAATGTATACAACTCTATCGACGTGGTATGTAGGACTTTCTATTCTCTTTGTGGCATGACTAGATTTCAAATGACCTTTCATTGAAAAGTTGTTCCGCTAACTTGGGTCAATCGCGTTCCATGATAATTGAGCTGACACATACTCATCTATGTCTTGTACCAAATTATGGTCCACATCTCCTTTTGGCTATCGATTAAAAGACTTTCCATTCAACTTGTGTCGATTATGTCCCAAAATGGTTAAGCTTACCCTTTTCTCATGAATATCTTGTATTGAAGTACCTTTCACATTTCGTAACCCTCTTGTTTATCGAACGAAGAATGACATTAGTTATGGTACTCTTTATATTAAAGTTGAGTTGATTGTACTTCCTTTAATTGAATTAATCCTTATCTTTTTGTCTATTGTTCCAAGGTGATGAACCTCTCGTTGGCACACTCTTTCCGATAAAAGTTGTGTCGATCATATTTCATAAGAGTTTGGCTAACTTTGGCTTCGTGAATAATTCATAACAAGATGTTTCCTTGTACTTTTACTTTTTTGGCCTAATGATCAAATAATGATAAACGTAGCGACAATAATGAAAATCGGAGGGTAACGACGACAAGTCCTCCGACTCTTTCTATGATGTCTTCCGAGGCCGCCTTGCATTGCACTTGTATATATGTATTTATTTTCATTCAACATCTTCTCGAGCCGCGCTATAGTCGAGAAATTACTCACGGGTAGGCACTTATATGTGCACCTAGACATGTTTTTTCTTTATCGACCGTTTTATTGGCGGACAACACTAAAACGAAACACTTGCCAACATGCTTTTTAGGTGAGAGTCGCGCACCTAGATGTATTTCAAGTTTTCTTTACCGAGCCGTGTTATGAGCGGCCGAAAGAGGGTAGGCACGTAGAGAGAGAGAGAGAGAAAGAATTAGAGATGATGTTATGATGATGAGCTAGAAAGAGATCGAGGATTTATTATTGTTATATGATATGATATACATTGGGCTTCGGATCTTAAAGTTGAAAGAAAGGAATGATTTTGCGGGCATGCATTTACATTTATGTCATGATATGGTCGACACACACACACAATCGGTGGCCTCGTTCGAGAACTGTTCGTTCCTAGGACCACAAGCTACACCTCAACCCCAAATGGTTGTCTCTCACATCTTTTCCCAAGTTATTTGTATCTCTTACGCTTATGTTATGTTTAGGGCTTCTACATTTAATATCTTACAAAAATCGACGCACGCGCTATGATCATAATTATGGTGATTGATTATTGTACCTTCAACTAACTCGCAGGATACCAAAAGGATGTTCGCACTCCATTCTAATTTAACCGGTCGTAATATACAATTTCAAGTCACAAAGGTTGCGTGCATATATATAGAGAAAGTATGGCTAGACATTTTTTCGGGTAACGGGAACCACCGAGTCGCGGCTGATGCGTAAAGGGTGCAATGCTAGTAGGCAGTCAAAGAAAGGACTAGATAATAGTATCACCAAATGCCAACTACACAGTCGGGGTCCTATTACCCCCCGGACAAATATTGTGTTTGGCCTCCACGTGCCACGGCCTTCCCTCGACTAGTGTCTTTTAGTTGTGGCCCCGTTGGCCCTTGTAATGCATATATGTGTTATTGGGCCTTTTTTGCTTGCCCATTGTTATGATATACTTCTTACTATTGTTATTCGGCTGCCTCGTCGCATTTTCTATGATTCATGTTACGTATTTTTCCTTTTCTTTCTTCCATTTTTCAGTTTAGATATCGTTTACGGTGGAAAGTTGCAATGTTGGTTCGCTCGGCCCTTTGGGATTGTGTATCCGCCAGGGAGGTTGGGGTGTGACATGTGGCATTGACATTTTGGAGAGGTGGACGCCATGTGGCATGCCACCTCACACCTCCAACCCATTTTACTTCCCCCTCTCACATCCTCACTACCAAGAACATTGAACAACTACAGTACCACAAAGAAAAGAGCTGACAGAACTTGTTTATTAGGTGGAAATCCTCTAGACTGGCAAGAACACATGTACCTGGACTCAATTTAAGCACCAAACCCTTTGTCATGAACATTACAAAGCTTGTCATGAACATTACAAAGCAATAACAATAAAACATACAGCAAAATAAAGCATCAGTTATCTTATCAAACAACAGAGCAAGTCAACCAAGCATTAAAACATTGGAAGTCAGCATTAAGAAATAAGTAGCACGCCTGAAGCATAACATGCTTCATGTCAATGTTTAGAGAACACTAAGGTTTAACTTTCCATTTTACTTAGATTTGTCATTTCTTTATCTTTGAATTGTGTTTTCAGATATCAAAGTTTACGAGTTTTGAGGTCATCAAATTTACTTTTCCATTTTGTTTGGACTTTTCATTTCTTCTTATATCATGTCTTCAGAGATAAAAATTGATGGCTGATGTACACTTTTCCCTTTATTTCCCATGCGAATAAGATGGAGCATAGAGCAAACTCAAAAATTCCACAAGTATCTAAATTTTAGTATCAGATGGTTTAGTCTATCCCTCTTAATATACAAATAACACTAATATTCTGGCATGATTATATGCCAACCTACAAACGTCGCCAGTTAAACCAAAATTACCCCTCCAATGTTCTCAGATTTAAGATTTTACAAGCTCTAGTGAAGGTGGATAACAAATCACTCTCTAGCCTCTCATGACGGTCTAATTAATATGGTGTCAATGTTCTTGGTAGTGAAGATCTGAGGGGAGGAAATAAAAATGGGTTGGAGGTGTGAGGTGGCATGCCACGTTGCATCCACCTCACCAAAATATCAAGGCCATGTGTTCACTTTGGTCAACTTCAACGATAGAGGGGTGTATTTGTGCCCAAAGTATAACAGTAGGGGTATATTTGGACCCAAAGTATAACGAGGGGTATATTTGGCCCTTTTCCGATAGTACAGGGGTATATTTGACCCTTTTCCATTTAAATAATAATATAGATATGCTAAATGAATAAAATAAAAAAATCAAACACTTACATGAAATCACAAAAAGTAAAGGTAGGGAATGAGAAAAAGGAAAGAAAGATAAATAATATGAAAAGAAAAATATATTTTTAAAATAAAAATTAAAGTAATAGAAATAAAAATAAATTTAAAAAGAAAAGAAATTAATAAAACAAAAAAGAAAAAAAACTAAAAAGTAACGCTATAATTACACCCAATTCTCAATCCCCTTTGAGAATTGGAGAGTGCAACTATACGGGGAAATTTCTTATTTACATTCGTCAATTGTATCTTTTTTTTTTTTTTTTTTTTTCTGTCTGTGATTCGTCAATTGTATCACGCTAATAGATTTATGATATATATGTGCACACTAACTTTTACTGTGTTACTTATTTCTTGCTAATTAATAGTAGTGATATATTCTCATGAATTCGTATTAAATAGGGAAAATACATAACCCCCCCCCCCCCAACGTATACTCGGATTAATTATGACGCACCTAATCTTTGCGGGTGACTTATTACCCCCCTGGCCTTATTTTTTCTTTATTTTTGTACCATTTTTTGACTGACGTGGCAAAAAAAAATTGAAGCCCAGTTGTACAGTGGAGAGTGTTGCACACTCTCTGCCACATTGGTGCCCCGCTGCTGCCACGTCACTACCACTTTTCCTTTCTTTTTTTCATTTGATTTTTCTTTTATTAATTATATATTACACTAATTAAGCTCTAATTAACCATTAATTTTGTCTTCTTCATCACTAAACCCTTCTTTTTCTTCTTCTTCTTCTTCTTCTTCTTCTTCTTCTTCTTCTTCTTTTTCATTTCAAGAAATCCATCAACCCATTTTCTTCCTCTATTAACACACACACACACATTCAACCCACTTTCTTCCTCCATTAACAACACATATTCAACCTATTTTCTTCGTCCATTAACACACATACATTCAACCCATTTTCTTCCTCCATTAACACACACATTCAATTTAATCATCAATCATAAAGAGCTTATTTTCACGAAACATTCAACCCATTTTCTTCAACCTATTTTCATCCTCCATTAACATATACAATCAATTTCATCATAAATCGAAATTCAGGGGGCTTCACAACTTGACTCACACTCCTATTTTTTTCTGTTATTATTTTCCATAGCATTCAAACACAAAGGAAAAGAAAACTGCATCCTAGAAATTGCCTTCCCCCCTTACTAATTTTCATGCTCAAATTTTTGTGTTCTACGTGGAGTATTAATTTCTAAGAAATCAAGAATTCGATTTTATTTAGAAAGTTTTTGTTGAAGTTTTTCACTAACCGGAGGAGCCGCCGCCCCCCCCCCCCCCCCCCCACCACCAAAACTGGAGGAGCTGCTACTGCTGCCCCCCCCCCCCCCTCTCCCAACCCGCTCCTCTTGCTCCACCCATTTGAAGAAATTGCCATTGACACCCATTTGAAGAAATTGCCATTTGAAGGACAACCGTGCAATTTCTTCCTTTCGGGCTATGTTCAATCATGGACTGGAATTTAACAACAATGGAAATTGTTGTTGTTAAATTTCATGGAAATTATCCAACCCGCTCTTCTTGCCATTTGTTAAATTTCATGGAAATTCATGGGAATGAAATTTAACAACAATGTAGAAATTGCACGAACTGCCTATGATTTCACGAACTGGGCTTGTTCAATCATGGTGGCGTCGGTGGCAGCGGTGTGGTGGCGGCAGAGTGGCGGCGGCGGCGGTGGCGGGGGTGGTTGAGGAGAAAGAAGAAGAAAGAGAAAAAGGAGAAAGAGGAAGAAAGAGAAAAAAATGGGTTTTTTTAAAAAAAATTAATTTTTATTAAAATATAAAAACTATTTTTACTGTTTTCACTCGTTATTAATTTTTTTTTTGCCACGTCAGCCAAAAAAGGTACAAAAATACAGAAAAAATAAGGCCTGGGGGGTAATAGGTAGCCCACAAAGGTTGGGTGCGTCATAATTAATCCGAGTATACGTTGGGGGGTTTTTTATCTATTTTCCCTAATAAATAAATCATATGGAGAACCATGATTGTTCAGAATTGCCACCAAACTCATAGCTTATCTTAGTTACTGAGTTCATAATTTAAATATTTTTATATATTTGATAAAATAAAAATATAGGACGTATGCAACATGGCTCTTCCGAACCCGTGAGGAATACTCTACCTCCACCCCTAAAATTAATACTCACTCCATCTCATTTTATTTGTCAGACTTTCTTGTTTTATATGTCTGAAAAAGAATATCACTTCTCATATTTAAATAAAAAGTAAAATTTAAACTTCTCATACTTTTAATAAGATAATTTACAGCTACACAAATATCTAGGCTTATTTAGAACATAAATTTTAAATTTTCTTTATGTTTTAGACTTTGTGCTCAAAAGTGGACTTATAATTTGAAATTTGTAGATTCCTACAATGACATTAAATTAATATATAATAATAACTGAATTGACAGATATGTGTGTGTGTGTGTGTGTGTGTGTGTGTGTTGGATCTGAATAAAAAGCAATTGGTTTATGTAAACACATATATTACACGCTAGTCTTGTGAATCGCGTGCTGAACCCGGGCCCCAGATCAATGTAGAAAACTTTATAATAGTTTAATTAGAAAAAAGATAATTTGATATATTGTCAACTAACATAGTTGGAAGTATTTAAAATAATTCCAAACTGATTACAAGAGTAATCGACCATTATGTTTTGCTTCTTCTTCATAATGTTCAAAGAAATCTATTTTTTTTTTGGTAACTAACAATTTTTATTACCCACCAAATGCGCCAATTACAAAATCATAGCCGAGTTTTAACCCAACTGGCTATCTCAAAGTCTGATCACCAGGAAACAAACTAATGAGCAACTTTTACATCACACAGACACAGAAAAAACTCAGAAACTATAGCTATGCAGCAGCTGTGCACATCCAGGGGGGACTCTAACATCACAGACATATGCAACTTCCCTAGCTATGCATTCCACATCTCAAAAAGACTTTTGAAAGACTCTTTGGTTCCTTTCATTCCAAATGGCATGGATGACTTCAGCAAAGACCAGCCTGAATATGCACGCTTGTTGTGATTTGCCCTTGCCAGTTGTAGCAGCCCATGTCACGTAGTGATTCCAGTGAGGTATCAGGCCCCTACTTCATTGTAACCACACCAAGATTCTGGACCACAGTTGCAGAGTAAAGGTACAAGTGACAAAGAGGTGTTCCTTTGATTCATTATGATGTTGACAGAGTGTACACTTTGGCTCCACAACAATACCCTATTTAAGCAGCCTTTCAATAGTAAGTAACATCTTATGTAGATGAACCCACATAATAAAGATGTCTTTTGGCCTAGCAGAGTTGTGGAACATAAGGCACTTCCAAGATACAAGAGGATTCCTACCAAGCAAGAGATAGTACAGTTGCCTGATAATACTCTGCCCTTTGTGAAAATCACCTTGAACTTGAGCGCAGTATCTCTAGCACAAAAGATTTGCCTAACCATCCAGCAGGCCTGACCAGGAATAGGCATTTTCCTAAGCAATTAACCCTTGATATAATAAGAGTGGATCCATTTAATCCAAAGTGAGTCCTTTTTATTGGCCAGATCGCAAAATTTTTACCTATGGTAGCTTTGTTCCATATTTGTAAGTTTGACAGGTTGAGGCCACCAGAGGCTTTAGGCATGCACACTCTATCCCAAGCAATGAGAGACTTCTTTGTGATTTCATTTGCACCAGACCAAATGTAGCTTCTACAATATCCATCAATGAGCTTTGGTACCTTAGCAGGGATAACAAACAGCTGAGCCCAAAATGCTTGAAAACCAAACAGCACAATTTGCACTAATTGTACCCTTCCAGCATAAGATAGTTTCTTGGCAGTCCAAGATGATATTCTAGCAATGATTTTATCTATCAGGGGTTTCCACTGAATAATGAATACTTTCCTAGTAGACAAAGGAATACCAAGGTACTTAAAAGGTAGGGCACCCAATTCAAACCCAAGATGTAGGATAACTATTTGAGTGCCCAAATCCACCCTACCAAAATAGACTGAGCCCTTTTATAAGTTTGCTTGCAAACCAAAGGCCCTAGAGAAATCCAAGAAACAGGCATAAATAGCTTTAACCGACCCCAGATCCCCTTTGGTGAATAGAAGCAAATCATCAGCAAAACTAGGATGTGTAATGCCCAGTTTAGAACACTTAGGATGGTAATGGAACTCTGAGTTGCTTTGTAATCCAGCCGAGCATCTACTAAGATATTCCATACAAATAGCAAAAAGGAAAGGGGATATGGGATCCCCTTGCCTCAAACCTTTAGCAACATCAAAAAGGGCAGTGGGTTCACCATTGATAAGAATGGTATAGTTGACTAACACACTCTACTAGCCAATGGGTAAACTTATTTGGAAAACCAAGCTACTCCAGGATTTGTTGCAAGAAAATCCTCTCAACAGAGTCGTAAGTTTTCTGAAGGTCAATTTTGATCATGCATCTAGATGAGATATGCTTTCTAGAATAAGCTTGAACAAGCTTATGTGCAAGTATGACATTATCCCCTAGATTTCTACCTGGAATAAAGCCAGCTTGTGTAGAGCAAATGATATCTGCCATGATCTTCTGGAGTCTATTAGCAAGGATTTTAGAAATCAACTTATACAGAATGGTGCAACAAGCTATAGGTCTAAAATCCTTAATAGTTTTAGGCCTATCAATCTTAGGAATAAGAGTAATTGTAGTACAATTGATAGCTTTAAACATTTTACTAGTGTGAAAAAACTCTTTGATAGCTTATATCACATTTTGTTGGAGAACAGGTCATGATTTCTTGAAAAATACAACATTGTAGCCATCTATGCCAGGTGCCTTGTCATCTCCTATTGCCTGGAGGCTATCATATATTACCTGGTCAATAACTTGAGCACAGAGATCAAGCTTCTGGTTGTGTGAAATAGTAAGGCCATTCAGCATGTTTCTCTTATTAATAGCAGGTAACACACCAACAGAGGATCCTTTCATGATCTCTATCTTAATCTCCTCTGCATCAACAAGGGCAGTACCATTCAGAGAATAAGTTCAAAAATTTGCTTTTTGTGAGTCCTTTCCTTCAAGATAGCAGAGAAATACTTAGTATTAGAGTCTCCTAACTTTATCCAATGGGCCCTGGACTTCTGCTGGAGGAAACTCTCCTCAATAAAGGACCAATGTTCTAAATTCTGCAGCAAGATTTTCTCTATCACAAGCATTGCATCAGAGTAGGAAGCTACTAAGTTTCTCTGGACTGCAGCAAGCTCTACTCTAGCCACCTCTATCCTTTGGCTGATACCTTTGAACTCCACTTTGTTTAGTTGCTTGAGCTGGGGTTGCAAAGCTTTTAATTTGTTCCAGACAGTTTGCATTTTCCCCTTAGCACCAGGTTGCTTCCAAGTGCCAATAAGAAGTGGCATAAAGAAAGCATGCTCTGCCCAAACATTGAAAAATCTAAAAGGTGTCTTGCCCTTCCAAGTAGAGGAGAACAAAGACAACATCATATGGGAGTGATCCAAAATAAAAGGCAGGCCATATTTTGTTTCCACGTGTCCCCAAGACATCATCCATTCATAATTCCCAAAGGCCCTGTCAATTCTGCTACTGATCCTGTCACTACCTTTTTGTTTATTGGACCAGGTATAATATTCTCCATTCCATGGCAATTTAGATAAAGACAGTGTGTGCATACAGTCTGAAAAATCCTGGATCTCAGCTAAAGTAATAGGGTTACCCATGAGCCTATCATTTGGGTATAGGATAGCATTAAAATCCCCACAAATAAGCCAAGGTTGATTAACACTCTGGGCCAAGTTATGCAAAGGATCCCATAAAGTTCTCCTTCGTTCCATGTTGTTGTAACCATATACCACAGTCACTAAACATACCGATTACCTTTGTAAGTCCCTTAATATGACAGTGAATATATTGTTCTTCTCTACTAATTAGGGCGATTTCCAGCTGAATACTATCCCATAATAGCCAAATTCTACCATTAACCACATATTGGTAGTTTGTCAGCTGCTCCCAGTTATTTGCTAGCATACTAGCTACTTTAGCAGAGTTTGGCTCATTTACTCTAGTTTCAACAATACCATCAAGAGTAATATTATTTGTTCTAATATAATTTCTGAGTTCTTTTTGCTTATGCCTCTTATTTACTCCCCGGATATTCCAAAACAACCAATTCATCTAGCATTGATAGGACCCCCACCCTTATCCTCGTTGGAGGGAAATGCCTCTTTCCTGGAATTTCACTCAGAGGTTGATTATTTCTTTGAGAAGGGCTATTCAAAATTGGAAAGTTGGTTAAATCCAAAGCTAGCCTCTCCTGCACATCAGTCTCATTTTCCTTGTGTGGGGAATTGGTAGGGGACCTTCTCATAATGGACACTAGCCTAACCTCTTGTGGACCTTTGGGGCTGTTTGGATGGCTTTGAGCATTAACCAAAGCTGTCTGTACTGAATAACTCACTTCAGTAGTCTCTAGAGGACTGGTGTCTTTTGGGGCCTGATGGTAACTAGTTTGCTAGGACCAGGTTGTACATCCCCATTTTCAGCTTATGGAGGGGCTGGAGGTAAGGGGCCTTTGTACTGCCACTCTTTGTTGACCTTACCTCCCCTCCTTCTTTGGGGCTTAGCCGGTTGGACTGGAGTTTTAGCTTGAAGGTCACATTTATGCCCTATTTGTAAGCACACATCACAATAAAGAGGCTTCCAGTCAAACTCCACATCTTGCTCAAATTCCCTACCATAAGGGTCAAACACAGTAATCTCAGTTGGCAGCGGTTTAGTAATATTGACATCAATCAACATCCTGGCATATGAGATTCCACTTTGCTTAGTAGTACATTCATCAACGTATATAGGATTCCCAATCGCACTAGCAATCATACTTAGCGATTCAGCATCCTAATAAGCCATAGGGAGATTAGTGAGTTTTACCTATAAAGGAAGCACTGTACGGAACTCAACACTGATATCAAACGTAGCAGTCCATAGTTTTAGAATCAAAGGTTTGTTATTGGTATATAGCCCAGCTAAGAGTACCTCTTGCATAGCATACTCAGTTTGAAACTGTATAACATAATACCCCTCTTCATGATAGTACAAGAAAGGTTCAACAACATCAGTCCAAGTTGAAGTTATGTACTCATACATGGCATTATACCCTGGGGTTTCACCAATGGAATACGCAATTAGGGCACATTTCCACTTACTCTCCTCCCTATCATAAGCTTCTTTATTCAGGCGCACAACTGGTTTCCCGTCAACCAATTGGGGGGGAATATAACTAACAGCAAGTCCATTGGCAACTGACCTATTTTTGTGAAAGAGATTTTTCCATGTTCTAGCCGGTACCGGAGCTACTTGGTCCACATCAACCGCAGGAACATCTTCTGTACTCTGCACATTTGAAGTTGTCCCGACATAGTAGATTGATGGTGGAGCTGACCCATGAGACCCTAGATGGGGGGAGCTCAAATTAAGTCGTTTTTGAGCCGTTGGGGTCATTAAAGCCGACCCAACCTCATTGCTAGTGACGGTCCTCCTTTTCGACCCTGGTGCTATACCATCCTTCGGCGTATTAGCTGTGGATTCAACCCCGTCAGCCACATACACTCGAGTTCCGACGGAGCTACCAAAAGTTGCAATAGGAACCTTCCTCGGCCTTCCACGAGCACGTCCCTGTCCATTCCCCTATTGTACTGGAGCTTTGCCTTTCTTCGTTTGCCTCTAGCCATGGCTGTTCACGACGGCGTACGTTTAGCTAACGTGCGCCGAGAGCCATCGAAGAGAGAGAAAATCCTTTTTTCTTCATATTGAAAAAAGGATCATTTTACTTATCGAAATCTTAGCTAAAAGATAATAAATTTTCTCTCTTATGAAGAAAAAAGGATTTAAGAGTTAGAAAAGATAAATAACAAAAAAGATAAATAACAAAATTAAACTTCAGAATCTTCAAAATTATTAAAAAGGTTAAAAGTTATTAAAAATAGATTAAGGAGCCGATCACTTAGTAGACACAGTTACACCTCTCTCCTTTTTACTCTCCTCTGACGCGCCTCTCCCCCCCCCCACCCCCCCTCCTAATTATTGAATAAACCTTAAAAATTCTTTTTATTTTTATTTTCAAAGATCCTAATATATTAATTCTTGAAAAGCTTTAATACCATAATATACTAAAAGATATTGCACCAGGAAAAACTAAGATTCAATGCAATATTTCAAAAAAAAAAAAAAAGGAATAGTGGTTTTCATATGCACAAGTAGTAAAAACCATGTTTTATGAACTATAAACTATTTTTTACAAAAATAATAATAATAATAATATATAATTTGGTTTAAGAAAAAAATATCAAACCATACATTTTACATTTACTCTTCTGTTGAGAAATTGGTGAATTTACTTATAAGTAAAGATAAAATTTAAAATTTAAAAATTGACACTTTAAAATGATATTAATATATGCTAATTTTAATTAAATCATACAAAATATGAAAAACTACTACTTTTCTTAATTTAAACTTTCTTTTTCTTTTCAAAAGATGAATGTGAGGAAATGACATTTCTTTTCCATTTTTTTTTTAAAGTCTACGTGGAATATTATTTTGATAATTTACGTCATAATAATATTATAACTATGCTATCAGTCCAAGAATGTTAGGATCAACTAAATTTTAATAAGTAAATCATGTCTCAATGCAACGACGTCCCTAATAATTTTGTTCCTTCTCGCTTTTATTTTTCTGAAGGATCAATTTTGATTTTCTTTACTATACAAAATTATGTTAAAATATCATACCTAGTTTATATTTTCAAAATAAAAAGATAATTAAGAGATAAGATCAGGATAAATCTAACTATAATCCTAAAATTTACAAAGTGAAAATATCATTCACAGAGTTCTCTCTCAATACAAAATGAGCTCTTAAAAGTTACCATTCCCTATGTACAATTTACGTGACACACTTTTCTTTTCCAAAAAAGAATTCATTTTTTTACATTTACAAACAATTTAACTTCATAAAGTGAATTACAAACACACTAATATCTAAAGCTTGTTTTAGACCACAAATTTCAAAAGTCTCAAACTCCCTACTCACAAATGTGTTAAATTCCGTTGCCTACCAAACTACGCATAAATTGGGATTTATGAGTCCTATTGTTTATTTATCTTTATGGATAGTTGGTTCTTTTAGATGACATCATTACTATTCACAACTTTTTAAGCATTTTAAAGGGCCTCAAACTTTACTATATTTATCAAATTGAATGTGGCAACCTAAGTAATAAAAGAATAAAGTAGGGCTAAATATTTGACCAAAAAAAAAAAAAAAGAAGTTATGGTACATATTTCACTTACAAAAAGTTGAACAAATTAAAGAGGCCATGCATAATATTACAAATATTTTTTGGAAGTATTTTGATTTATTTAGAACATACTGTGATATATCATTCAATAAATGACAAGTACAAGGGTAGATTTGAAAGAGAAAATCCTTTTATTTAGCAAGCACACAACTAAATGATTGAGATCCACCTAAGGACTACAAAATCTTTGCATTGTCCCTTATTACATATAGTAACTAGATATGTCTCAATTCGTAGCTAATCAAACAGTCACTTAAAATAGGACAGATAATTTTATTTATATACTTATCTAATTAAATACCAACAACAACATAGATAGTGAAATTTCACAAAGTGGAGAATGAAGAGGGTAGAGTGTACGTAGACCTTACTCTTATCTTGAGAAGTAGAGAGATCATTTCCGAAATACTCTCGAATCAAGAAAAAACAAGACAAAAAAGATCAGATAAGAATAAGAAATTCAAAACAGTATGAATATGAAAATAACGCAAACTATATTTAATTAATTACCGTGTCGTAAAATAGAAGGATTAAATATAGTATTTATATTGAGATGCAAAAGCCAAATGCAACGAATGAGATATTATGTAGATAGCGGTTGATTCCCTTTGTGGGGGCCAGCTAAACTCAAAGCTGACCACCCACACACGCACCCACTTATATATTCGTCTCTCTGTATCTCTTTGTTGTTCTCTCTTCTTCTCTAGGGGCAGCTCCCACTGAACTCGAACCCCCACCCCCCTGAACCCTAGCTCCACCCACCCCTTGTTTCCTCCTTATCGGTAAGTCCTTATATTTTCTATTTTCAATCTCTGATTTCATCAATTTCCACTCGATCTTTACTCTAATTTCGTTAAAACAGATAATTACTATGTACCTTTTGTGTAGTTGGAGACGGTAAATTAATGTAAGCTCGTGGATGCTATTGTGATTTTTGTGACTATTAGTGAGAAGTTTTTTTTAATCTCAGTAAATAGTTTTATATATAAGCAGAATTTTACGAGCCCTAATTCTTGTGTGCTACAGTTGGTTATTGTTCAATTTTTTGATTTCAACAATTTCCAGTGGATCATTAAAGAACTGATATTTCGTTAACATGTGAATCATACATCTAAAACTACCTGATAAAAGAAATGATACATCTAAAACTGGATAATTCTAGCTCAGGAATTCGTGAATTACACGGTACTGCGGTTGGAGAGTGTAAAAGGATGTAGCTTGTGGATCTATAGAGTTCGTGGAAAGGAACTGAAATTTTGTTTAAAAAGAGGTAAACATGTGAATGATAATTGATACACCTAAAAATGGATAATTCTAGCTCAGGAATTACTATGTACCTTTGTTTTCCGGTTGCGTAGCTGAGGAATTCTAGCTGATTAGGATTGGATCATGAGTTAAGCTAACTGAGAATTTGATTTAAACCTTTGGATGACTTCGTGTAGATTCATTTAAACAGCGTTTGACACCGGAGTGGTGTTTAGAAATGAAAATTTTGATTTAGGTCACAAATTTGAACCTTGCGCCAAGTGAACTAAGGAGTCGTTTGGTAGTTGGTTAGAGTTACGCAGGCATTAGTAATAGATTGATTAGTTATGAGGGAATCTATACATTATTTTATGCAGGGATTAGTTTTGTAGCATTTGCTTATTCATGTATTAGTTATTCCATCTTCTATCCTGCATAAAATAATACATAGATTCTCTCATAACCTATACATCTACTAGTTATGCGGGTTTCTAAATTGTAAACCAAACACCGTATTAGGTGTGTTGAATTTTATACATAGCAAAAAAATGATACGAAACACGATATTACTCATGCAGAATTTAATACATGAATAACTTAGCTCTTAACCAGCTACCAAACGACCTTAAGTGTGGTATTTAAGTGGAGAAGGTTAAAAGGTTGGGCCCATCATCCCCGAGTTTCGAAGTCTGTGGTTGGCCCAAAGGGTTGGCCCTAGACCGATTTCTCGTTCATAAGAAAAAGGCCAAACAGAGAAAGCTCAATAGTGGTTCTCTTTGGTTGGGTTTGTTACCTAGATGATTGTTCCTCTTCCTTCCTTTTTTATTAGTTAATTTGACCATGTGAATTTGCAGGTGGTTGCAATGTCGACTCCAGCTAGAAAGAGGTTGATGAGGGATTTCAAGAGGTTGCAGCAGGACCCTCCTGCTGGTATTAGTGGTGCACCTCAAGACAACAACATTATGCTTTGGAATGCCGTGATATTTGGGTGAGTAAAATGCGCCAAATATGTGTTTGATGTCGGTTTCTGGCAGTTGTTTTCGTATGGTTTGAATAATCTACTTTCTCGTTTCTCTTCGTTTTGGTGTAACCTGCAGTCCTGATGACACTCCTTGGGATGGTGGTGAGTTATCCTTGCATTCGGTCGTTAGTGCAGAGTGGCAGAAGAATGTTACAGGCTTAAAGCGTAGTAGTTGGCGCACATCCACTGTTTCTGTTTTTGTTGTCTATACAATTCAATGCTGTTTAAATATCTCAGTCTCTCTTTTCTGTGATCTGAAATTAATCATTTTGGAGATTCTCTCCCCTCGTCCCTCCCGAACACTCCTACTGAAAGAAAAAGTAGTGATGAATGTTATGAATCATCAGAAGGAGGTGATGCATATTCTAGTGTTGTAAATGGTTGAATCCTTTCTTTGATTTTCCAGCCAAGCATTCCCAGTCATGGTTTTTCCACGTCACTTTTTGTCATCTCCTGTCAGTGTATTACTCTATGCCTAAAAGTAAAGACTGTTGGTGTTAGCAAGTACTTCCTCTCTTCCTCTTGTTTTTTTTTTTTTTTTTTTTTTTTAACTTTTGCCATCTTTTGACATAATATGAATTGTTTTTTTCCCTTTCAAATGCCTTAGTTTTTACATGAATTACCTAGTCCGCTTGTAACTTTACTATTTGAGAACATCAGGTACGTTCAAGTTGACTCTTCAATTCTCTGAGGATTACCCCAATAAGCCACCAACAGTGCGGTTTGTTTCTCGCATGTTCCATCCTAATAGTAAGTTGGTGTTTAAGATTTGAATTTTGTTCGGTAAATCAGAGAATAGGAACAGACAATTTTAAGTCTGGAAATTTCCTTTTGGTTTTCCAGTTTATGCAGATGGAAGTATATGTTTGGATATTCTTCAAAATCAATGGAGTCCAATATATGATGTTGCAGCTATACTTACATCCATTCAGGTACAGAGCTGTAATTGATTTTTAGATGTCACACTCTTTCAGTTATTCTTGCTTTTGTCCTGACCTTTATGCTAAAGCCAATGGTTGAAAGCATCGCTAAATGAAAATGATGTTTTGCAAAGTAGTAGCTTCTTGTCCCTCATTCCATAGAGTCAGAGATATCATCCTTGTGATAGCTTGACTTCCCTTTGTTTTAGTTTTGAGCTACATAGTTACATTTGCTTTTTACATTGCGCATTTGCCCTCTGAATCTGTTTATTTATGATGATGAAGCAATTGTTAAGAAATCAGATCGAAGTGATTGCAAAAGATTGCTTTGGTCGGGGAATCTTCGAGAGGACTGTTGTGTCTCGAGCATTTTTGCCTAGAGCAGGGTTTGTATTTCTAGATTGTCTAGAAATGTAAGGCCATGGTCCAAAGACTCATTCGGACAAAATATTATCACATGGTCAACTATCTTCCCCCCTCCATGTGTTATCAATTTGGAGCGTGGGCTCTTCATGTATTGATAATTAGAATTGAGGAGATAGAATGATAGAGTCGTTCCATTGTGTACATTGGAGTGTATGAATCTCTGTATTGACCTTCCATCTCTTCATGCTCCTTGTCAGCTCAATACAGACATTCATCGACAGCTCAAATAGACATTTAAAACCAAAGTAGTTTGAAGAGAAACACCGACCACTACATGGAAAAGTTAGTTTCTGAAACTTTTACGCAAAAGGAGTGTGTTTACCATGAAAAAGCTTCTTCTCTTGTTCCATGATTCCATCAAGGGTTAACATTTGGAACACTGGGATAACTCAACTTTTCTTAGTGGAAGTTATATGAAATGAGATTTTTAAGGAAGCGGGGGTAAACACATCATGGGTGCAAACTTAACAAATCTATATGGGGCAATCCCCTTCATGTTATTGATGGCTATCACAAGTAAGGCATCATGAGTCTAAACATGTTGGCTTGGAGCCTCTTAATGTGAGAGACATGGTGAAAAGGATGATATAATCATTGATCATATTGCACATTGATGTTATTGATAGCTAATCCTTTGGCTCAAGAAAGTTAAGCTACTCTCTGCGTCCCATTTTATGTAACACTTTCTTCGGTAGTCTGTCAAAAACAGAATGGGACATATTTCTTTTATAGCTAATCCTTTGTCTTGGAGCCTATTATTTTACTCTTGAAGACATGACTTGTTGGCTTCCATTTGATGTAAAAGTTCATTCTTTTATAAGGAGAGAAAATGAAAAGGCATGTGGAACTCTCATTCCCACTTATTTAGAAGGATAAAATTGCTACTTTTTATATATTTGGCTTACATGTCAATGTACTAAATAATTTCTAAAATTCATGCCTAGTCAATTACCTTCATTATAAAATGGAACGGAGGAATTATAGTTTTTAAACGACATGCTTAAGAATAGAAGTGTGTTAAGAGTCTGTTGCTGTCTTTGGTTAGGAAAGCAGTTTACAAACTACAAGATCCACCGAACCAAATATTTTTATATGGAGGATATATATATATATATATGAAAACTACTAGAATTTTAACGAATATTAAGTTTTGAATATATAATTTTTAAAGTATAATGAGTTCAATACTAAGGACCTGAAAGGTTGAACCCAACAAATTTATGGCTTGCATATTGTCGAACCTTTGGTGTATTTTCTTGGTTGATAATAGATATGTTAACTGTTTTAAAAAAAAAAAAATATCTTGGCCAGCCTATCGGGAAGTGTCATTGGAATATGACTTGCATATTGTTGGGTTGATGCATATTACCTTCCTGATGTTCAAGCTTGTGTTTATGGATGCTTGTCATGTGTATATTGACTATGATGCTTCATCATTGTCTCTGATTAAATATTGTTTGAAACTCATGATAATGTCGAGCATTGCGGCTGTGAATTTATCTTGATAAGGCACAAGAGAAATTTCTTGAGGTGATAAGTTTTTTATGTCACTGGGAGGATAAAATCTTTCTAGGGGCTATTGTTTAATTCGTCTTGTTTAGAAAGGATATATACTTAGTGTACATGTTTGATACATGCCAGATCCATGTTGATGGGAATCGTAATATATGTGATCTTAGATAGAATTCATACCTTGAAATAGTGTCTCCTATGGGGTCACTGTTAGTATTTTTCATTGGAATGTGGATGGATTGTTATGTAAGAGCTATTCAATACCTGACTATGTTAGTAATGTGGTCACTAGAGTCTTGTGTCTTTTCAAAATTGATTTTTCAATAAAAATAAAAAAATTCAAAAATTACTTTTTTCTTTTAGATTAACAACGTCCAAGTGAAAAAATGTTGGAACTGACTTCACATTGATTGTTTGTTGACTGAAAAGGGTAGTGGCTTGACCCAAGTTGTAATAAAATGTATAAAGCTTAATCATCTAATTAAATTATGTTCTAGATGAGGGAGACCCAATTTATATTGGCCTGAAGCTTCTCTATAAATACAGACCAACTTCCCTTAGCTATTGTAAGGAAAACCCTAAGCATATTGTGCTTCCTTTAATACATAGTTAAGGTGGTGTGATAACTCATCTGTGTTAGTTCTCCCAGTATTGAGAGAGCGTGCTAATTAGTGGTTGTGCAAGTTCCCGCTTAGTTTTCGATTGCTACAGCTGCCGGATCATGGAGAGAAACGGTATGTTTGTTTAACCTTAACGTAAGATTATGGTCGTAGTTGTGTCAGTCACTCCTATGATCGTAAAATAAATTTCGTACAAGTTATGATCAGGTGCAAGTAATATTCTGCATGAAGATGTTTACTTAATCCCTAACTTTTGGTGTTTGACTTAGCAAGATTCCCACCCGCTATCCACCCAAAAAAAAAAAAAAAAAAAAAAAAACCGGGGGGGGGGAATTGGGTGTGATGTTGGTGCGTGGATATAGATTGTTTCATGACAAGTACATCTGACAATGAGATGATCGATCTCTTGTGTATATTTGGATGTTGACTAGTTTATAGTTGATCTTGGCTGAGTAAAAAGGGTATTAGACCTATGTCTTAATGAATGAAATTCAAGGCACAGATGCCCAAGCAGAAGTAGAATTGTTATTACATGGATGATAACGATTCTTGATGGAAGCTTTGTGTCAAGCAATTGTTGCTTAAATAACCTTAAGTGAGGAGCATGATCTAAAGTTCTCTACTCCTTAGTTTTAAGCATTTTAGCTCTGCTGTAATGCAGCAAGGAAATGGTGCTGTTGGTATTTGTTAAGGAAATGGTAGCGTCATAAAGATCCTGCTTGGAATTTGTTTTTTTTGAAACTGGTAACTGTAAGAATTTGTTAATTAATTTGACTGTTCCTTGCTGGGGAAATGGAAAGGAGACGGGGTGATAGTAGCCCTGGATTATCCGTAAAGCGAGTATAGAGAGTTAAGCTGAGATGTTTACTACATCCTTCTGGGAACATACATGCAGAGGAGTATGAAGACTTGAATAAAACTATGGCTTTTTTGTACTTACCCACTAATAAAAAAATTATAAAAAACTATGAGTTTCTTGTTTGCGAATGACTGACACTCCAATTATTGCAGTCATTGTTGTGTGATCCAAACCCCAATTCACCTGCAAATTCTGAAGCAGCTCGGATGTTCAGTGAGAATAAAAGGGATTACAACCGCAGAGTTAGAGAAATTGTGGAGCAGAGCTGGACGGCAGACTAATTATATGGAAGAAAGACGTCATTGCCGACCTCAAATCCGGAGCACCATGGCTCATCTATGTTACATTTACGGATTGAAACCTCTTTGAAATTTGATTTTATGATGGAACACATTTGTTTTGGTCCTAGTATTCTGTCTTGGTGCTATTTGCCTAATTGTCATTTGCTACATTGCTTTGACAAGCTCCTGTAATATATGGATGTGCGTTTTGGTTTAGAAATGCAAGGAACTTCCCATACCGCAAGGGAATTGGTTTTCATATATTTTGCTATCCTTTGAAATTTTGAGGTTCTACTTGATCGAGTAGCACTGTTTATCATCGTAGAGTGAAAGAGGCAATGACCCTCTATTGGTATGTAATCATTCAAAATATAAGCTTTACGATATTCAGCTTTTCACTGCAAAGATGTTTCTACCGATGAGCTATTGCTTATACTCTATGCATCTTCAGTCCAGCGGTAGGATATTTAAGGGAAGGTAAGAGAGAAGCTTTAATTAACTGTGTAAATATCACAGTACTCTGCAGTCTTTATTCGGAAAAGGGTAAACAAATAATGCCCCTAACGTGCTGGAATGGCTTAAATTTGCTCCCATTCCACCTATTGAATACCAGTTGTACTTAAAGGGCTCGTTTGGTTGGGAAATGACTTATCCCGGGATAACTAATCCAGGGATAAGTTATTTCGGGATTAGTTATTCCATCCTCAATGTGGGATAAAATAAGGCTACAATCCCAGGATAACTAATCCCGGGATAAGTTATTCCGGATTTTTATTCCAACCAAACATGGGATAAGGAGGCACTAAAATTTTATCTCAGGACTATTTTTGCTTATTCTTCACACCAAACGACCCAAGGGTTTAAAATGCCTCTCCTTAAAGGACAATTTGCGTCACTAGGTAGGAGGGGTATTTTTAACCGTTAAGGACAATTGGTATCAAATATGTGGGACTTCGAGGGGCATTTTAATTCGAAATGAAGGTTAAGGGCAAGTTAGGTTTAAAGGGCTAATAATAATGCCCCTGGGGTATTGGAAATGACTTAAAATCACATGTCCATCCCATTCGTGTTATTCAGAACGATCATCTCAGAGTGGAGGCTGCGCTTCACAATAGGAGCAGAGGTGAATCATATTTCACTTGTCCAAGAGGTGATATTTCTTCTGACAAAAAGAAATAAAGTAACATCATATATAGCAGTAATGGAAGATTTCTGCATGTAACGGGGCACTATCACTACACTTGAGGGTTTTGGGTAGCAGGATTCAGAGCCAGACACAAATTCAAGCAACCATTCGTTGATTTCATGCTAATTTTACAAATATGAAAACCGCTTAATGTGGAAAAAAAAATTTCAAAGTATAGGAGTCAAAGATGCCCAGGATATCACTTAGATCTTGAATCAAAAGCGAATTCAATATACTGTAATCCAGATGACAATATCACAATCTCTATAGATAACAATTACTTCCAAGTAGTATTCAACTGCAAGAGCATATATGCTGTTGAATAAAAAGAACACACTGTACGTCTTGCATGAATGAATTCCAATACGAATGAATCGACGGGACGGCTGTATAATGGCTTCGGTAAAATAAAAAAATAAAAAAGAAGAAACAAACAAATACACCAAAATACAATATTTTGGAATGCACACTCCAGATTCAAACACTTCCACCTTGGCAACTGATATGAGTTTAAAAAGGATAAATTTCCTGCCAAAAACTTCAGGTGCTAATCACTTCAGTTTGTGCAGCATCCTGCATAAGTATTTTATAGCAGTCAGTACAATTAAAATGCAATAGGTAGAAGTATGCAACTGGGAAAAATCAACCTATGAGACAAGGCTTCTATAGCTCGATCACTAGAAATACAACTTATCAAAATTAAAAACCATTTTTTGCCCCTTACCACATTTTCTTTCTCTTCTTCGAGAACTTTCTCTGAAGTGCAGACATTAACAGGCCCTGTAAAAGAAGAAAAAATTAGTAACTAAAGTTTTGCTCAAACAGCTGAATGATTTTTAACAAGGACACTCATAACTACCTTCCCCTTGAGCAGCTCTCTTTCCCTGTCTTTTCACCTTATCCTTATTTACTTCTGGCTTAAGAGGTTTTTGAAGTTTCTCTTTTGTGGTATGACCTCCAGTTTTTGGTGATGTAGATTTCACAGTTGCAGCAGTTTTGTTTACAGAATTCCGGGTCCTAGATGCGCTTCCAATCCTTGAAGACTTCTCCTTGATTGTTGGTTTTTTCACTTGTTTTGTTTCGGAAGAATCTTTGTTCAAGACTTTGGGTTGCAGCCCCTCCGTGTTCGCAATAGAGGAAGAGCTATGTACGTCATCATCAGACGAGCGTGACCCATCTTTAGGCACATGAGAGCAAGTCGCAGAAACTTGCAACTGCTCAGTATTTTGTAGAATATTATAGCTGGCTAACAATTGTTTCGCAGGCTCCTCAAGTTCAGAAACTTGCAACTTATGTCTTTGCACATAAGATTTCAGCTCATCTCTCAGACGTTGAAGAGGCTGAAATGAAAGCAGAAAAGAGGTAAGTATTTTCAATCATGTTGGCTCAATTATCCAACTACAAAAGCCAAATTGTTTCTGGAAACTGAGATTTTCTAACCCACACTGCAATGCAAGAAAGGTGAGCAATGAGCTTACTAAGTGAAATCAACAATCTGATTTTAAATATTAGTATATAGTTTTCTCCAAACCAAGGAAAAGGGAAACTAATGGAATAGTGAAAGTAGCACCAAGTCACTACCAAATCTTCAGAAATTGTACTGTAATTGAAAGGCAGATCAACTAAAGGTGTCACCACAAGAATACTTCCATAAGCTCATGATTTTTCAATGAAGTGGTAAAAGTCATGTGGGAGAAGATACAATATCATACCTCAGAGCCAGCCTCCAAACCAAGTTTGAAAAAACCAAGGGAAATTGAATGCTTAGCAGCGGATTCAGAAAGCTTGATCAGTGATAGCCAATAGGAAGCTGAGGATATAAGGTCATATTTCTTTCTACTTAAGGACTTTGAAACATTTGGAAGTGGTGTATCCGGTTTTCCTTGGTTAGTAGCAGATCTCTTTGCTCTAGTCTCAGAAATGGGAGTTCTAGGGCCAAGTGGTCTAGAAGCCGGGCTGGCAATTGACTTGGAGGGAACAGACAGCCTTCTTGGAGGCTTTGCTGATTTTTCCTTACTAGAGAGAGGAAGAGCAGCAACGCTCTTACTCACACTTGATGCAGGTCTTCTCCTGAAATACAGAGAATAATGTAAGTACAGAATGAAGGGACAAATAGTTAGGCTTAACAATTGAAATAAAAATAAGAAAACTAAGTTTTTCTTTCTGTAATCAGAATTAATTTTATTGGAGGAGTTCTTTGATTCTAGAGTCTAGACCATAAACTATGCAGTTCTCACAGGCAGAATATGCAATGGCTCTTAGAGAATATGCCTCATTTCTTGTTACAAGTACCAAAATGCATACAACAAGTTTTTATTATGTTCTAGTCCCTATAATGAAGTGCAGAAACTTCCGCGGACTAAAAGGGAAGGTGTGCTTAATACATCACAACCAGCCAAGTAAGAGGTAAGCAGACAGTAGCCATATCAATAAAACAGAAAATTAAAAATTTCAACCACGAATTGTCGTTCAATATTTTCTCAGAGATGAAACATCTATTGATCCTGTAAGCCACATATCGTTCAGCAAAAAATTCTCGTAGCAAGTTTCAGTACTAATGAAATAGGAAAATTCACAAAACAGGTGATCAAGGTTGAAAACTCTTCACTGTATAATATTATAAGCCAAACAGCAAACACTCAATCAGTGGATCAACAAGATTTCACCTCATTTCAATCGGCAAAAAAGGTTCTACATACAACTTCATCGATTTTTTTTTTTTTTTTTTTTTTTTTTTTTTTATATTTCCAAACAGTAACATATATCAAGTGACATAAATGATATCCTAACAGTTAAAAGTTAAACCCGACGGAAACAGAAAAAAAATCCACTCAACGATATATCGGCATACAGCGCAATTTCAATCCAAAATTCATCTAACATATACACCATAGATACAAGTGTATCTATAATCTAATCAGTCCATACGTATATCAGATATCTATTTTTTTTTTTTTTAAATACGGATTTTACGAGACAAAGAGAGATCAAATACCTTGCAGAAGCCGAAGAGTTGGATGAATCAGTCAGAGGCGGCTTCTCCTCCTTCGATTTAGAAGCCGATCGCAACGGATACCGCAAAAGCTTTGTTGATGATTGCTTAGCCTTTCCTGCAAAACGAAAAAAATTCAAAGACATACACATAAAATACAGAATCTCAATCATAGATTTTGCGATAAAAAAGCACAGAGAATTTTGATACCTGAAAGAGAAGATTGATCTTTAGCGGAATCCTCCATGATGAATTCTAGGGTTTGAATAGATGAAATTATGATATGTGAAGATGAATGAAATGGAAGTGATGAAATTGTTGCTTATATACAGTGTTCGAGCGGGAAATGTGACAACTGCTTTAAAATCAAATAAAAAGTCGAGAATATTAGAACGGCTCTTTGGGCTGGGCCCGTCTTGTGGGCCCAACACAGACTTTCTATTTTGGGTTTTCAAATTTTGAACGACTCCTTTACCGTTAATCCAGATTGCTGGCACGATGAGTTGGCTGATCTACTGTTTTGGTCAAAATTCACAAACATAATCCACAAGTAGATTACATACATAATTACACATAACCATGATTATTTAAAATAATAGTAATCTACTTACTAATATTTTTAACGGAACAATCATGATAGTATACATTAACTTTAAGCGAGTTCGGGGATTGATAAGCGATCAACATTTAGTTAAGGTCTTAAATGGAAAAAAGAGAAGTTGGTGGGTACGTATATGCATTAAGCCTTTTATTTTTAACGGAACGACGACTTTTTAGGGTGCATTTGTTTTAGGACTTCACTTGCGGATAATGGTGTTTCAACTTACAAATTAAGGTTTGTTTGTGAAATTGAAAACATAAATTAGAACTTTAATTTCAAGCAGAGGTTGTGGTTTGAAGGTTGTATTGGACAATACCTTTATTCCGAAATTATATTTTAAGTTCTTTGTTGTTATGTTTTTCATTTTTATTTTATTTGGATAGCTAAAATGAATAGTTTTGGAAACTAAATTGGTTACAGACAAATATTTCTTCCAAAACATTAAATAGTCGGAAGAAATATTCTTGACATTTAAGTGCTCAATGAGAAGTAAAAGTAAGTAAGTAACCAACATGTCATGAAAGACACGTTGAAAACACACCTTGTATATATTAGTGATTAATAATGATCTATAAAACACCATGTTAGATGTCCTAGAAATTGCATGTTCTTTACTACAGGACACCTATGTTCACTTGCTTTGTATTGTCATCGGATGATGTCACACTGAATCATGTCGACATTTCATTCGAAACTGAATCGTTAGAGAGGAATTATTAAGCTGTATAATTTTATTAGATCAGTAAGACCAATCGGTCAGCACTTCTCCTCTCTCAACTGATCAAACGTCTTCTACTTTTTTAGACGTGATGATCTACGCGATCTTTAGCCAGTTGTCCCTTTTGGGATATCTGTTTAGTAAATGATCTTTTTTTTTTATTCCTCTTGTAACTTGTAGATCTTTTAGACCACGATATAAACATTCATTTTGACCAAACTGAAAATCTTATTAAAAAAAAAAGCTACTCCTACATTCTAAAAATTTGTACCGTCTCTTTATACAACATAGTTCCTTGAGAAAAAACAGCGGAAACAAGTACTTAATAAACTGGTCACTGGCCACTGTTCTCAATCTTACGCTCTGGATTTGGCAATAACTAAACTGGAAGTTGATATTTGAAGATTAGGTGGCACTGTAGTCTCATCTGAATGGCCTGAAATGCAGAGATTGCCATGATCATCCTGCTCCCAATAAACCTCGACCATAAGGCCTCGAGGATTCTCTGTGGAAATTGTGCCAGGGATCTCCACGTACTTTGATCCTAGAGGTACCTGTATTGCAATTGTAATGCAAATCAATAGAGTTTGTCTTTCATCTTTTTTTGTTTAGTGGATAAGTGAAAACTTCCCGATAATGTAAAAACCAATTATACTGTCAGTGTGTATGAGTTAAATCCATAAGATAAATATAATTCCCAAGTAGTGCACCTACTTGGAGAGTAGTTCCTGATGGTAAAATCAGCGTCTTGATAGTTTCCTCAGATGCAGCAACCTCTAGCTCTGCCTTCTTTGCAATGTTCAAAAACACTTCTTCTAGCGTTGTAAGACCGATTTGAATACTTAATATGCCAAACTCCGTTTTTCTATTATCTAGCTCCGCAAAGAAATTCTGATACAAAATGTGCAAATAAATCAGTGAAACATAGTATTGAGTGATCAAAATACATGCTACATTTGTCTAGAGCAACCTCGCAGAGGTACTTACTTCGAGTAGCTTCTCCTTCTCATGAGGGATAATAAAAGTCAAGAAGGATTTATCTTCATCCTTTGGTGCAACATCTATATGCTGTAAAACAAATAATTCAGTCGAGCACTTGTTTAATTTATTAATTGAATATATAATCTTTAAAAGCTTTATTACTAGAAAGCACCTGACTGAAGAATTTTTTGACAGCCTCGTGATGCTTGATGCCTATTGTATTTGCCATTGCATTTATGTCAATAGCAACTTTACTGAAGCTAATTTTAGCAATAAATCCAGCTCCAAATCGAGACTTGAGCAAGGTTGATGTTCCAACACAACGAAGTCTACCCTTTGCCATAATTCCAATGCGATCTGATAAAATATCAGCTTCCTCCATAGAATGTGTCGTTAGAACAATAGAACGCCCTTGCTTTGCAGCCTCAATTACACTCCAGATATGCCTCCGAGTTACAGGATCCATACCTGTTGTCTACAAGTTGCAATGAATTTACTTCAGGATCGAAGAAACAAAACATTGATAATTATACTAGACTAAAGCTTATTAAAAATTGCATACTGGTTCATCTAAAAAGAGAAGTTTCGGATCTCCAATCAATGCTATTCCTAAACTGAGGCGACGTTTCATTCCACCACTATAGCTACCTGCTCTCACTTTGGCAACATCATCAAGTTTCACATCAGCCAACAATTTTTTAGCTTCCTGCCATTCAAGTAAATCGAGAAGTTCTCAGTGAGAAATCATAGCCACTTCTTCAATCAAAGAGTCAATGGAAAATTGTGGCAATCTATTTAGGATGAAAATATATGCTGTATGACTTATGAATATAAGCCAGTGAAGTCACAAATATTTACTGATCTTTTTGAAGTTGGGGATAAGCCTTTGATGGTGGCGAAGAGTTCAAGGTGCTCTTGTCCAGATAATGCATCCCAAAGTGTGTCGAACTGCAGCATGACCACACAAAGTCAATGAAATAAAAACCAAGCCAAGAAGGAGTGCAAAACTTGTTAGCAGATTCCGGTAAGTTACCTGTGAGCAGACACCAATCAGCTTTCTTATGTTGGATATACCAACCGAACTTCGAACAGAGTTTCCATAGATCAGTGCTGTCAGAAAGCAACTTATATAAGTTAAGCAATTCATCTCAATCAAAAGAGAACACATTCTAACTTGAAACTTTTCAAAAGGAAAGCTATTACCATTTCCACGAGTGACTGGAGTTATACCAGTCAAGCAACTAATTACAGTTGTTTTTCCAGCTCCATTTGGTCCCAGGAGACAGAACAATTGATCCTTCTCAAGATTTAACCAGAGTCCCTGAGTAAAAAGTGATCATCTTATGATTTAACCATGGACCCTGAATAAAAACTGCACCTTTCATTGCAACATATTTTCATTAAATGTTACGATGAAAAATGGGAAATTGGCAAAAGTTGTTCCTATGCTGTCTTAATAATGTAGCATTCAGGGAAGCAGACTACAGAAACGGAGGGTAAAATGTCTGATGAGAACCGTATGTGGATGATGCCTTCACTTATATCAAGTGCGGATGCTGAATGGTAGAATTTAGACAATATGCATCTTATATCACGTCAAGGGAAAGAGATGCACAAAAACCAACTATCGTTCTACAAAGTCGACTGAGGAAGTCCAATATCTGATGATTTATTGATGCGATGAAGAAATTCTCATTTTCTCATTCAATTTAGCCAAATACTACTTCGTAGAAAAGGAGCGTCAGGAAATTCACCTGGACAGCCTTATAAGGTTTCTTAATCTTGCATCTACAGTAGCAACAGAGAAGGCAGCAAGAATGGCAACTAAAGTTAATTGTCCTAGAATACATCTTATAAAGGTCTTGTAGCTGCACAGCAACATTAGGATCAACATTCCCTTCCTTCGCTGCTTGTTTCACCCTATTTTCCTCATCAAGAACATCTTCATCATCTTGAGTAAAATTGTCATTTGGAGGCGCAGAACCAGAACCGCAACATGGAGCATTTTCTGAATTTTTAGAGAAGATGAAATCTGGTACTTACTGAAGGATGTCAATATAACGACTGAGGAAATAAGACTAATAAGTGAAATAGTAGTACCTTTAAACTTTTCTTCACCTCTTCCTGTCCAATATCCAGGTTTCAAAAAATAATAAAAGGGTTTTCTTACGCCTGCTGAGTTCGGTATGATATTGTCAAGGTAGATAGCCAAAACAAGCCACAGGAAGAATGTTGCAACGAGCCATCGATAATAATGGAGCTAGCAGGTCATAAAGAATAGTTCCGGAAATGGTCAAACAACAAGATTTTAGAAAGGAAGAGGGTAATAAGCTTTAACATGCATTTTATGTTCTCTTATCATCTCGAATACATGGAGAGTTGGATTTCAAAAAAGACCAACAATTGAAGACAATAGATTATTTTCCAACAAAACCAAAAAGAAACACTAAAATTAAAACTTGACCATACGATTGAATAGCAGTATGCCTCGTCATCAATGTCACACTGGGATAGCCTACTCCAGCTAATCCCGTCATGGTCTGCTGCAAATAATAACAGATTTAGACCTCCTGAAAAGGGATTAGGCGGAAACAACGACCAAATTGTTCTTCTATAGCTGGTTTTATGGTTTGTGTCACTATATAGAGCCGCTGAAAATGTCTGCAAGAGAATGAAAAAAATTTGTTACAAGATTCATTTACGAGTTCTGAAAGTTTATATCTGGGAATTGACTTGCCTGAGTCACACAACCAATTACAAATATGGCAAAGCTAGCCGTTGTAGTCGAAGCAGACTTGCGAATAAAGTTTGATATTAAGAAGGCAAAACCAACCTAGCACATCAGGATGCAACATGCTTTCAGTCCTGACGCTGCAACAGTGGCTATACTAGTAGATTATATTGATATCTTTATAATCCAAACGGAACTCACCATGTTTAATTGGAAAAGAAAGAACAAAAGTAGAACAATCAAAAAGCTGTTTTTCAAGAAAAGATGAAGTTGAAACATCATTCCAAAAAGAACTATGAGGAGTGATGAAAGGAATGTCATAATTCCCTCCCATATAAGCCATGAGCACCAATAAGCTGAGTCAAAAAGTCCCATCACAGTCATTGCCTGTATATCAAATTGGAAATCAGAAAAGTTGAATATAATATAAAATCAAAGATTCTCACAAATACAGGTTAATTACCTGTCGAAGTTTGAGCTCCTTCTCGAGAACCATTGAGCTAATCTGGAATACGAAACCGAATATAGAGATTGCATAGAAGAAGATTGGACTAAAAATAGCAACAAAAGCAAATTTTTGAAATGAATCTCCAGCTTCAGGATCTTCTATTACAGGATGCGCAAATTCCTTGAGACCAACATTCCAGCGGAACTTTGAATCTGTGAAAGAAGGATGCAATCTTAAAGATTTTTAAGAATTTATTAAAGATCGTTTTTGTAAAGGGGAACTACTATCTTATACTACCTCCAAGCAAGGACCTCGCAATTTCTCGAGATGCAGCTAATTGAAGGGGAAGTTGGAATTTGAAAGTTGGATCTTCAGGTATCCTTGGAACTTGAATGTATGTAGAAGTATTTGTTACTACACCATAACTTACAACTGTGGCATTTCGTTCCACGAAATGCAAAGCTCCTGGGGTACGCATTGGATCACTGAGAAGCCAATTGTTCAAATCATCTTTTGTCCCAAATGACTTGACCTGAAAGATAAAAAAAATTAGTGGCTGCAGTATACTCAATGAGCAACTTGAAGATCAAAGAGGTACCCCAAATTCTTAAATTGATAAAGAAAAAGAGCAATGATTTGGCTACATTTATTCGAAGACCTGAGTGCTCTACATCGCTAATCAAATTCTATGCACTCCACATTTGCATTTAAATTCAATATACATTATCCTGATAAAATGCAACGCCTGCCACAGTATCTTTTATGATAGCAAACAAAATGAATTTTACTGAGATGGAAATAACACTTATATTGTGCTTCAATAACAAAAACTGATCAGTTCCTTGTCTATTCTTATTTAGAGAAACTGAGGAAGCATATTAAGTTATATATTTCAATTAGATTCTTCATCTTACACCAAAAAACCAAAGGAGGAAGACATTAGTACTTTACTATGTGAATGTTCTATGCTTTGCTCTCAAAGCATCTCATGTTTCTCTCTTTACATGTAACCTACCTTATAGAAGCGAGATTGTGCTACAATACCTTATAGCTGGCATAATAAACTTATGAATTTTTAATTCCAACAATTTGATATACCAAATTTAGAGGATGAGCCTGAGCAAATGAGATACTGGCTTCTATAAGAGGGAACGATCGTTGTCATGCAACTGAGCAGTATTCATCTAATTAGAAATTTCACAGGGACTCCCCTAAAATGCTGCCGGACTCATGTCGGATTCTTCGAAAATACACTACTTTTGAAGGATCTGACACACCCGTTAACATTTTTGAAGAGTCCGAACAACATAGCTCTCCCCTACCCCCACACTAGCCGGAACTCTTCATGTATGGTGTACAATCTTTTCTTTTTATATCAAATTTGACTGTTGTGAAGAAATAAAGTTAATTTTTTGGTGGTACAAAAAATCCTAGGTATTTAGTAAGGGATCTAGAGTAGTCTAGTGTAGGACCTTGGATAATTATCTTAAAGAAAAATCTAGATATTCTAGAGTGGTGGTAGAAGATAAAGTTTACTAGATTTTTCTTGTAGATGTATCTAGAATAATTTCTAGAACCATCCCTACACAAGTATAAATAGGGGTGGCCTTAGTCATTTGTAATCAACCCAATACAAATCCAATTCATAGCCAATTCAAGAAAGTCTTCTTCAACCAAATTCTCCTTTTTCATAGCTTCCTCTTCTTTAGTTGAATCTTCCGATCTTAGTTAACGGTCTTGGGCTAGTAGAAAATTTCCCCGATTTACTTTTCTTCTGCTATATTTCTCTACAACTGTAACCACTTGGTCATTTTGACCAGAAAATCAAGCTATTGAAGGGATATAATGATCATTAATTGGCATAAAAGCAAGCAAATTACAGCCTTCAAAAGCAAAAAAAAGGTAAATGGAAAACCTCAACACAGATAGTAAAATAACATTTATACCTTGGTAGAAGGAATAGGTCGACCTGGATTATTAACCAGAATTCCAGAAACAATGGATTCAATTCTTTTGTTACCACTGCCACTCCACACAAAGTCATAACACGGACGTTTAATAAAGAACTTGTGCTCACATGGCGGTATTGCAGGATTAGTAAGAGGCTGAGGATCATTAACTGCACCGATGGCTGAAGGATGTTTAGAGCGAAAATCCATAGCCTTTTGGATTCCTAATAAGAGTCCCAAGAAGAATAGCGAAGAGAATAACTGAAGAAATGTGGCTCTTTTGCTTCTCATTGATAGTAAGAAATTCTTTTTCAGTAAAGCAATTGTTTGTTGCCAAAACAGAGAAAATCCACTTTGCAACTCCATTGCCATTTCTCTCGAAATGACTCTGTTTTTACTAAGCGTTTTTGCTTTTGCTACACTTATACACTAGGGAATTCAAGAAACAAGAGTTCTTTTTTTTTTTTTTGGGGGATGTTTTGGGTTAAAATATGGCCATGGTGAAGTTATCAAAGGCAATGGCTAGTCATTTATTCCTTCTTTCTCTGGGGAAACCAACATGCTTTTCTTTCATAACCGTTAAAATACTTGCGCCATTTTCACATATGGAAAGACTATTCTGCCCTTAGGAGAAATACTAGTATATAGTTTGCTCCTGTCCAATAAAAATAACAAGTGATGAGAAAAGGATACTATATACTCCCTCCGTCCCAATTTATTTGAAGGTTGATCAGTTTGGGAGTCAAACATGTCTTTCTTTGACTGCAATTTTCTCCAAATATTTTCATATATTGTGAATAGTATTAATTATGCAGACTTATAGTACTTTTTATAAAGTTTTCAAATAGATAAATTTTATTCTAAAATACTTGAAGAATCTATGTTTAAAATTAAGTCAAAGAAAAAAGTTGTTTATCTCCCAAAATGATCAACCTTCGAACAAATTGGGACGGAGAGAGTACATCATAACAATTCATATTGCTGTTATATTCAAGTTTGTTATCAACTTGTCATTAAGTGGAAGAAAAAAAAGAAAAGGTCTGTCATCATTGACAGATAAAGAGGAAAAAATTCCAAAGATATGAGGACGTAGGCAGTACGCTGCGTTGACGTTGACTTGGAAAGCCATTTGATTACGGCAAAAACAGATTACATTTATCTGTAATCAGTTTCAGTTACCTTTGCTTTATTAACTTATTTTGAGAAGCACTTTTTTTTTTTCACTAAAAATTCAAAATGCATTTTGAAAGAATAACAGTTTATATTTGATTTTTTTTTTTTTTTAAGGAGACTGGAGCAGTAATATGTTTGGACAATATTTTCAAAATTATTTTGAGTGTTAAATTACAAAAAGTAGGTTACTACGAATTTTAATTTGATACAGATAATCCTGTATTAAAAGAATAAAAAGCACTTAAATTTGCAAGAAATTACTTTTTTTCCAGCTTCTGTTTAAAAGCTGAAAAAGAGCTTCTTCTACCTATTGAAAGATAGTTATTTCTTCACCATAAGCTTCTAAATATTTTCATTCTCGAAATTAAGTCTTTTCTTTTAAAGTATATTCAATCTTTCAAAAACTTGGCCGACTATTGCTCTTGTAGAAGCAAATTGTAATTGATGGTGAGTAGTTGTTAATTTCCATGAAATAGAGCGTTTATTTTGTGATGTTGAGAGTGACTCAATGTTCTAAAAATTTCCACTGGGGATTGACACTCTTACCTAATTTTGGATGGGAACTTTTGTTTCTTCTGCTTTTGGAAAAGTTAGGTAAAGTCTAAGGATTTTAAGAAACATTAAGGGCTCAAACATTAATTGCACCTTTGAGTTTGGTGGAAGAAAAAGAAAATGTACATAAATGTCACTATGCGTTGTTATAATTATAGGAAGGGGGAGCCCTTATAGGAATTCCCACCTTATTACTCGCTGCGTCTCCATAGGAAAAAAGAAAATTTTTAAAATAACAAAGGATGTAAGTGTAAATAATGAAGATTTTCATAAAATTAAAAAAAGCTTGTAAAGGATTAAAAAATCATTTCTCCCCAATATATTTTTGGTTCTTACTAAAAATATTTGTTTCAAAATACTTATCATGTTATTTAACCAAGATAAAATTAAGTACTTTTTTCCTATTTTATCCTTGTATTAATTAGCAACATTTAAGAGGTTTTCATCAATGATAGAATAAACATTTATTGAGGAGAGATTATATAATGAAATATGTTAAGGGTCATATAGTCAAAATGTTAATAAATGCGTTCTTAATGGGCAGAATAAAAAAACGACAAATATTTTGAGACGGAGGAAGTAGTAATTAATACTCCCTCCGTTCACTTTGACTTGTCCACTATTTCAAAAATAGATTTTTACTTTTACTTGTCCACTTTCGCATATCAAGAGAAAAATAATTTGTTTTCCCTGTTTTACCCTTAGATTTATTACTCATTCCAAGTCTTTTTCCTAACTTCAATACAATTACGCGCGGGGGATTTGCCTTCAGGTCGAGTCGTCGTCGCACGGGGCTTGCTGTTGCGGGTTAACTTTCTGTGATTTACGAGCCTATGTGTACGGGGGCCGTGTTTCTCGCGTACACCGAAGGATAGTGGTGGCGGGTCTCATGTCATAAAAAAAAAAAAAGCGCGTAAAATGGAATTGCCAAATAGGATATTAGAGTTCAAATTGAAATATTGGGCCATTTTTTTTTTCATATATCAGAGTTAGTATAATGTGACCATTATTTAAAAAAAAAAAAAAAAAAGATTTTTCTAAATCCTTGATATGGTTCGAGATAGAAAATAAAAACTGAAATCAAGATGAATATCCACGCAAACACCTAAATTGTCTATCTCATAGTTGGCAAATTGCTGGTATAACTAATGAATGCTGACACTCTTTTTAAAGCTTAAATTTCATTTTCAATAAATAGAGTATATCCCGGGAAACGGAGATTAATATGGAATTAACCGTCGTATATATTTGTCTCACGCTTTAAAGACAACAAAATATAAGACAAGAATCATGACAGGGGTATTTTAGACTTTCGACCAAAGGGTACTTTTGGTATTAAGAAAAACTGTTAAAGAAACTGACAAATGACTTCAGTTCATAGTCTTCGGTAAAGTCGAACATGCACTTGGTTTGCACCTATGTAATGTTGTTTTCTTGTTTTTAAGTACCCACTATTTATTATTCTCCTTTGTTTAGGAAGAAATATAACGCTCTTCATCAATGGCTCATTTTGGGAATCAAGCTAATGCTTTATTCCGCAAGAACCTCATATATCACGTAAGTTCAACAACTCTACATATCATCAATTTTTGTATCTATTTTCATTCTTCTTCGTTATGATCAGGCAGAGGGTTAGTAGGTTGCATCTGTACTAGGAGTATTAGTATCTTTGTTATGTTTGCTTGTACGTAGATTCATAGCACTACCTGATTCACTACCGGAAACATAGGTTTTTCTGGATAATTTGCCAAATAAAACATAATTTTCGTACCTCATTCCCACCGAAAACGCTCACTAGAAAAACACATGGTGGGAAACAGGCCCACTGAAATGCTTAAAAACTTCCTTTTTTTTTCCGGGTGAAAACACTAATATTAGATTTTTCTCACCGACATTCGGTGGAAATAGCCAATAAACATTGTTCAGTTTGAAAATAGTGATTTTTTAGTAGTGATTGTTTCATTCACTCTTATCTTATTATCTTGCTGCTATTACTGCTTATTATTACTTCTGCTTTTTTATCTTTTTTTGAGAACCGGGGTCTATTGGAAACAGCCTCTCTACTTGTCACAAGCAGGGGCGGATTTAGGGGGTGGGAGGATGTTCACTCGAACAACCTCGGCAAAAAATTACACTGTATATATAGGGTACATTTTATGTATTTATATACATATATAAGTTTTGAACACCCTTAACAAATCCAAATGGTAGCTCAAGTGGTGCAGAGTGTTCAAAATTTTATCCAGTGTCCCATGTTCGATACCAAGGGACAACATGTTTTTTTTTTTTAAATTTGTTTTTATAACATAGGGGGTACAGTTCAGGTAGCCAACTAACTGAGCTATTACGTCCCTAATACAACAACATTTTTTTTTATGTTTAGCTTTTGTTTTTTTTTTTTTTTTTTTGAACCCCTGAGTGAAAACCCTGGATTGCTACTGGTCACAAGGTAGGGGTAAGGTCTTGTTGTTCTTTTTTTCAGCAGTTCCTGAATATTGATTTTGAAGTGTTTATTTTTTTTCTATATTGTAGAAACGGCATGTGAGGTCACACTTGAAGGTCATTCTGTTCCCAGCAGTACTCTTTATATTGCTAGGGGTTTTGCAAAGCTACACCAACAAGGCTAAAAGAGAGAAAAAAGGCCCCGTTTTTCCAGATGAATTACCTCCTTTATTGCAAATTCCTTCTCCCCAATTTCGTGCGGTGATGACTGATTCAATGCTGTTTCCTGGATTGCCTGATGCATCTTGCAGAGTAACTGGTTCATGTCCTGCAACAGTACTTATCACAGGGAACAACAGAACCCTTGGAGAAAGTAAAAGTTTCTTTTGTTTCCCTACCATATATGACATTGCTACATTTAGTACTTAAAAAAAAATAAAAAATGGGAAGATATTTAGAGTTGCCTGGTACCTGTGCTGGTGGGAGCTAGCTGGTGCCCTGTGCAATTAGTCGAGGTGTGCGCCAGTTGGCCTGGACACCACGATTATCAAATACAGAAAGATATGAAAACATCAGGACTAGGATTTCTCTTTTTCTAAATTAAATATGTGAATTTTGGTAGATGTGACTGGGAAGATGTTCATAGATTCTTTTGAAAAAGGAAGATATTTAGAGTTACCTGATACCTGCATTGGCTGTATAATTAGTCAAGCAGTGGCGGAGTTAGGATGTTTACCAAGGGGTGTCAAAATATGAAAAAGTAAACATACGGACAAATCAAGGGGATTCAATAAATAGTATATATACATAATTGTTTTAACCTATCTACACTGTGTAATTTTTCAGCAAAGACTACATGTGGCTCCCCCATTGTAGTTGAGGTGTGCCCAAGTTAGCCCGGACACCGCGGTTATAAAAAAAAAAAAAGGAGATACTTGGCGGGTTTATGCAAAATCAGGGCTGGGACTTCAATTTTTCTAAATTTAATTTGTCAATTTTGGTAGGTGTGGCTGGGAAGATGTTCATAGATTCTTCTGAACCAAATTCAACTACTGATTTCGAAATTATTGCCGATGGCATTTTCGTGAGTTTTTTTCCTCTTCATTCTGATTGTTGCCTCATTTTATATTTATTTCTTGTCCTCGTATCTTGGTCTTGGTTGTTGGATCAGGTTGTAGAAACTTTGAAGTCTTTATACTGCTTATCACACTTTTTATTGCCACTGTAATGCGTGATTTTGGAAATATTCCAGGGGACAAACTTCAGCTATTATATGACATATATCGGCTTACTCTTTCATGTTCGACCTCAGTGTTCTGCAGCAATTCCTTCGCCCTTCAGAAACTCCTCAGCAGAAACTGGTAATCTCCTTTAATACTGTCTATTGGTGCTAATGTCTTTAGAGCATAGCTGGATCTATCTCTTTGCCTATGTCCAGCAATTTCTCTAGTTCATTTTTCATATTCCGCAATGCCGTTTAATTTATGCAGTTAAAAACAATCTAAAAAGTTAAGTCAGTGAAATCCAACCCTTTCTCATGCTTACTCACCAAAACTTATAGTTGAGTTTTACTTGCTCATTCCCTGTCCGTCAGGCCTTCTATTTGCTTGTGTATAATGTATCCTTTCCCTCCTTGTGGGATTTTCTAAACAGTAGAAATATGTAACATGTACTACTAAATATCACTTCTATGCCAGATTTAGACGTCATATGCGTGGAGGGTTTAAATTTGTGGCGCAACAGCTCTGCTGAGATTAATGATGAGCTATTCAAAGGATACAGAGAAGGAAATACAGAGGGGAAACTAAATGAAGTTTTGGCAGGTTATTCTCTTAGATGTCTGGACTTTATTGTCTCATATCTTAACATCCCTGCAGGGATATGCGTCCTATTGATACTTTTCTCGTCTCCCACAGCTTATGATTTCTTGGATACAAGTGGAGAAAATTTCAATGTCAACATTCAATATAATTCTACTTATGAGGACAATCATCTAAGTGAAAAACCACAATTATTGAGAATACCACGTGCTGAGAACATGGTATACCCTTAAACCCTTTTTTATGCAGAGAGTTGAGGCTTTACCGATTAAAAAAAAGGCTCTACATAGCTTAGAATGCTCTTAATTTATTTTCAGTTCATTGTTGGATCGTACTTAGCACATTTAGCTTGCTGCTTTTATAAATGAACCTAAATCTTCTTCTTCAGCATCATGTTTCTCTTTACAACAACCTTCGAAAAAAGAAGAAGCCTTGTACTCGCTATAGTAAGAGAGCATATATTGAATGGAAGTAGTATTGTGAATTTGAGTCAACAAAGCATTAGGAATCATGAGAAATTATGTAGATAAAGGAGAAAAAATATGATACCCAAAGCTTGAAATTTATAAGCAATATTTATTAGATCGACTCTGTAGCGAACAAATTAAAGATGAAACACACAGCTTAATTTCTTAGTGAATATGTGCAGGCAAATACTAATTCTGATCTAAGTTTGCTTGGTGCCAGAATTTGCAGGCCTTCTTCTTGATTCAATGTATTGCACCTTTTATTGTTTAACAATGTAGTAACATAGAACTAGTTATTTCCTAAGTCTACTATAGTGTTGAATTCTATTCACAGCATATAGGAAATATGAGACTTTATTCTTTTCTATGTAGGTAACAAATGCCTATCTCCAATTTTTACGTGGTTCCGCTACAAAGATGGTTCTAGATTTTGTAGCTGAGATGCCAATACCTGGCGGCTTCGAAAGGCCAGGCGACATATCTACCTTTCTCAATATTGTCTTCTTTACATGGGTCATTCTACAAGTATTTCCGGTAAATATTTGTTTAGTTTGTGAAAAGTCGCATGGTTGAGTCAAAGATGCTTTCTGGTAGAAGTATTTTGCATTTATCATTTATTAGATGTTTCTAGTTTGTTGATCATTTACTTCCTTTCCAGTTGAAGTCATTTTAGTAGTCCGTATATTTAGTTTACGAGCTGCAGTTGTTGTAAAATATTTGATTTCGTCTACTCATATGCTGTTATTCATTTCATTATGGCATTAAAGTTCTGATCCAGCACTTCGAATCCACTTTTGGTACTTAAGAGAAGGATATTAGTTACTTCCTTTCTATGTAGAGTTATAGATTTAGGTGACTACTGAGCTGCTAAAATCTTTTTTTCCATCTTGATATAAGAGGAAAGTGATTTTCATGTAGGTTATATTATCATCTCTGGTTTATGAGAAGCAACGGAAGTTAAGGATCATGATGAAGATGCATGGCCTTGGGGACGTTCCTTATTGGATGATTACTTACGCGTATTTTCTTGTCATTTCATTAATCTACATGTGCTGTTACTTTGGATTTGGTGTATTGACAGGTAATGCAGTGTACAGTTCAGCTGCTTATTTCATGTTTATACGAGCTGGTTCAATATTGTTTTCTTGTTTTACAGGGTTAACAATTTTCAAGCTGAATTCATATGGTGTCCAGTGCCTCTTTTACTTTGTCTTCACAAACTTGCAAATATCTATGGCCTTTCTATTATCTGCAGTATTTTCAAATCTGAAGACTGCCTCAGGTTGGTGCCAGTGCGGATGTCTGTGGAAATCCTTTGCAATAAATGAGTAATCAACTCAAAAGAGAACTGATTTTCATGAATAATAACCATAACATTGGCTATTGCAGTTGTTGCCTATACAATTGTCTTTGGGACGGGCATCCTGGCTTTTCTCCTTTTCCAGCCCTTAGTTGATGATGCATCATTTCCTCGTAAGTAGGCTATCCGAATTACTTCGTTCCAATTTCATAAATCTGTTAATCTACTTGTATCTCTCGTGCTCAATGAATATAACATGGGTTCTTTTTTGGAATAGGTGGTTGGCTAATTTTAATGGAATTATACCCTGGCTTTTCTCTGTATCGAGGGTTATATGAGCTGTCCCAATATGCTCAAGGGGGATTCAGGGTAGGGACTTATGGGATGTTCTGGGAGTATCTTAGTAACAGCAATAATGGCATGAGAGAGGTCCTGATTATCATGTCAATAGAGTGGGTGGTATTTCTGATTGTTTCCTATTACTTGGATCAAATTTTATCATCTGGAAGTGGAAACCGTCGGAGTCTTTTGTACTTCTTGCCAAATTCTCAAAGGAAGCATTTAACATCATTGGAGAAAGCTTCTAAACAGAGTGCGGAATCTAGTGTTCAAATTGAAAACAATGATGTTTCTGAAGAGGTAACTGATCTTGCCTCCTTTACTCAAGATTTTCATGAAGTGAAGTTGTTGAAGTGATTCATGAACTGATGGACCTTAAATGCAAGCACAGTACTTCGAACTTGTTGGGCCCCAACGCTATATTGTCCATGCTCCAGATATTCAGTCCAGGGCATGCAAGAGAGCGTTAAGTGTCCCAGATAGATTGAGGGAATGAGTTGTTGTCCTTTTATATAGTTTTGGGAAATTTTAACCTTATGAGCTAGGTTTTAGGGTTGAGTGAGGCCCAAAGTCCATTTTCTTCCCAGACATATTCTTACTCTTGGTTTATCTAATGTTGAGCCTCCATTTATGATTTTCACGCTCTAGTTGTCCAATCCAAAGAGGGGTGGTTGAGTAAGACATTAGTTGATGGAATGGGTTTTTGTCACCTTATATGATTTTAGGCAATCCTCGTCTCATTAGCTAAATTCTAGTACTGAGTTAGGCCCAATGTTCATTTTTTTAACATGGTACGAGGGGTAGGCTCATCTTACTTCTTGGTTTATCCAATGTTGGTGCCCCAAGTTATTTTGTTCAAGTTCCAAATGTCCCTTGGGCGTGCGGAGGGTGTTAAGTGTCCCACATAGGTTAGAAGGAATGGGGTGTTATCTCTTTTGTATGTTTTTAACTGATCCTCACCTCATGAGCTGGTTTTGAGGGTTTGAGTTAAGCCGAAGGTCCATTTTCTTTCATGGTATCATAGTCAGACCCATCCCTATTCTTGATTTATCCAATGTTGGACCCCGCGTTAGTTTGTCCATGCTCCAGATGTCTAGGCCTGAGCGAGTATGGGTGTTAAAGTATCTCACATTATTAGTTGTTGCCTCCTTACATGGTCTTGGATACTCTCATTTCATGAGCTACCTTTTGGGGTTGAGTTAGACCCAATGTCCATTTGTTTTCGAAACTCTCATTAAGTATATTCCTAGTGTCTATTACGATTATATGCATGCTTTCCATGTTCTAGTTGCCATCACTTAAACATTCTGCATTATGCCTATAGTAGGGTCATCTCATTGTAGTTTTCTGGTTTTCTTTTACAGAGAGAGAAGGTTGAACAGTTGCTGGAAAAGCCAGATTCAAATTATTCTGCCATTTGCTACAACCTCAAAAAGATGTATCCAGGAAAGGACGGGAACCCCGATAAATTTGCAGTTAAAGGAGTAACTCTTGCCTTACCACGAGGGGAATGCTTTGGCATGCTTGGTCCAAATGGTGCAGGCAAAACTACTTTTATTAGCATGGTTAGTAAAAGTTGTATAAAGTAACTGGGAATGAACTTTAGTTGCCCACATATGCCATGTTATCTTGGGGTAAATAAGATCTGCTTGAATTATGTCCATTGCACTTTTTTCCTAGCATTTTCAAAGTGTTGGAACTTATTAAGCTATGGTACTAAATGACAGATGACTGGGCTCTTGGAGCCAAGCTCTGGGAGTGCGTATGTTGAGGGTTTAAACCTGCGGACTCAAATGAATGAAATATATGGTAGCATGGGTGTGTGTCCACAACATGAGTAAGTTTATTTGTTTTTATCATGCCCCACGACCACTTGCCGCATCATTGTTGTTCTTGTTTTGCATTTCAAAGTGTTGACTTATTGCATTTTTTCTCTTTCTCCAATCCTTATTAGCTTGCTCTGGGATACCCTAACAGGAAGGGAACACTTACTCTTTTACGGAAGACTGAAAAATCTCAAGGGTGCTGCTTTAAACCAAGTATGCAAATATAACCATCAACTTCGTTTCAGCATCTGCTTAACTAAAGCCAAATTAAGGAACGGTTAGGATAGTTTTCTTATATATTTATTTTGCTTAGTGATGTAATATTTTGAAAAAAGATTAGCCTAGTTTCTTGCTGTTGCATATGCATGTATGTATATAGACAGTTTCATAATGAAGAAAATGTTCTTAACTGGTCAATGCTGCTGCGCAAGAATTTGTACATTTGATCATTGGCAGAATCTTCAATTTTTTTATTCCGAGAAAGCCCTATATTGCGGATGATTGTTAGTGCATTTTTCTTCCTCTCTTTTATCCTATCCTATTGCAACAGGCAGTGGAGAAATCTCTTAAAAGTTTTAATCTTTCCCAAGGAGGAGTTGCTGACAGATTAGCGAAAAAATATAGTGGAGGTATGAGGAGAAGGCTCAGTGTAGCCATTTCATTGATTGGGGACCCGAAAGTATGTACAGATCTGTACTCTTATATTATGACCTGAAATTGTCCTGAAGTTTTGGGTTCCAATATGCTATTACTAACAGAACTCAAAATTTTTAAGGTTGTGTATATGGATGAGCCCAGCACTGGACTTGATCCTGCTTCACGAAAAATGTTGTGGGATGTCGTGAAGCAAGCAAAGCAAGATAGAGCAATCATCCTCACCAGTACTCCTCTCTATTCTTAGTTGTTGTATATAGTACAAGCATTTCTGTTTTGGGTTGTTCTTTTGTAGTTATATTGAAGTTTTTCCTGCAATTATCATGGGATCTCAAACTTAGGTTCTATGTTCACTTGTTCGCTCCTCTGGGATAGCATTAGTGATGTCGTTCTTGCTCTTCCTCTCAGCACACTCGATGGATGAGGCAGAATATCTTTGCGATAGGATAGGTATCTTTGTGGACGGAAACTTCCAGTGCTTGGGAACCACAGATGAGGTGAGTTTTAAGACCTTACCAACTTGTTTACAATTAAATTTTTTGGAACTGGACTATAACATTGAGGCCGTGAATTGCTGGAGGAAGTTAATATTCTAGATTTGCTTTCCTACTGATTAGATAGGATAAACATCTATTAAAGGAGTTAGCGCGCTTAGGCTTGGGAGAGAGGCAATGGGAGCTTGGATTTTATATTTTGTTTTATTGGTGGACCATTAATTCAGTACCTAAACTAGTATATGATTGCTAATCAATCTCATAAAGATTCTTATCTTGTGTGATCCTCGTGCGAACACTTCATTGGTCCGTATGAATATCTTCTAGCAGAATTATTGACTCAAACTTTATGCTTATACCTCTTGTTTCTTTAAAAAATTTCTAGGCGTATCATAATATTGGAAACTTCTATGGGACTCCATAATTCTCTGTTAAGGAAAAAGAGAGGCTCTGATACAAGTCGAGGGTCAATGAACTTGTGTAAAACATGAATTCCGGAAATAGTTCCTAAATGAATATTAAATTACAAAATATGAGATAAGTGTACTTTCGGTGAATTAATGAAATTCAAAGCTGTAATGTGTCACTTAAGAACATAATAAATTGGTATCAGAGCTCTATCCTGGCCAGTACAGATGACAGTTACAGAAACAAGATCAAAAAGTATGGAGGAAAATGTAAAGAAACTCGAGTCACAATTAACAGTTTATGTGACTGAGTCTAGTAAAAGGGCCAAAGCAACTGAAGCTAAGATGAATGATTTGGGTAGAAAATTTGATCTGTTGATGGAAAAATTTGCTCCCTCACAAAATGGAGTTTTTGAGCCTGGTCCAATGGAGAATTTTCCACCAAACCACCGAGGTATTTTGGGAAGGGGACCAGCAGAAACCTTGCAAGTTAATTCACAGGGAAGTAGTAGCAAGAAAAGAGATAATCCAGAATCACCATTTGGAAGGAATCAAACCCATGGTAATGGGTTCAGTGCTAGGGTTGAATTTCCATACTTTGAAGGGGTTGATCCATGTTGTTGGTTGCGTAAGTGTAACAGATATTTCCAGTATCACAACATCATGGACCCACAGCAGAAGCTTGAATCAGCAGTTCTCCACCTTAACGGTAAGGCTGAATCTTGGTTTTTCTCCTATCATGTCAGTAAAGGAAGAGTTAGTTGGTCTGAATTTACTGAGGAGATTTGTAAAAGATTTGAAGGATCAGAAAATAGCAAGTTAAATCTAATCAGGGAATTTAAGAAAATAGAACAAAAGGGCACTGTTAACGAATATCTGGAGAAATTTGAGGAGTTAAAAACATGGGTGTTGATCAGGAACCCCACCATTAGAATTCTTCACTGAGGGGTTAAAGGATGACATAAGGCATACAGTTAAGCTATTAGATCCCTTTTCCTTCTCAAAAGCTGTAGAAAAAGCTAGACATCAAGAAAACATGATAGAAGCACAAAGTAAGAAAGGGAAAACTCAATGGAGTAGAACCACAGTTCCAAGTAGTTCCTCCCAATGGGGAAACACTGGAACCCCGACCAACTACAGGAGTGGAGGAAATAGCAGTGGAAGTGACTCAAGGGATAAGTTGTTTGAGACCAGAAGAGCACAAGGGCTGTGTTACAAGTGTGGAGACAAGTACCATCAAGGCCAGGTGTGTAAACCTAAACAACTCAATGCCATGGATGCTTATGTTGACTCAGCTGAAATGGATCAAGAAGGAATGGTAGTAGAACAAGTGGAGGAACAAATAGATGTACCAGAAGAGGAAATCATAGAAGGAACTATCAGTTTAAATGCGTTGTCAGGAACTGAAGTTCCAAATACTATATCATTAGGGGGGAAGCTAAGAAAAATAAGTTTGACACTTTTGGTGGATTTAGGAAGTACACATAGCTTCTTGGATATGGAGACTGCTAAGAAGGTGGGATGTGTTATCAAGGAGGCTTCAACTATGAGAGTGACTGTTGCAAATGGGGGTCATCTAATGAGCAGATACTGTTGATCAAATTTCAAATGGAAGATTCAAGGAATAGAATTAGAGGATACATTCAGAATTCTCAAGTTAGGGGGTAATGATGTGGTCTTAGGAGGGGATTGGATGAGGGCCCATAACCCTGTACTATTAGACTTTGAAGAGTACAAAATACAAGTTTCACATAAAGGGAAAAGAGTGGAACTTAAAGGCATTTATCATCAAGCAGAACTCAAACTTATGACAGCCAATTGGGTCAAACAGTTGTGTAGAAAAGGCCAAGCAATATGGGCACATCTGTTTACACTGTCAGCCACAGAAGTGCAGACAGAGGAAAGCATACCTGATGACATTGATCAAGTACTGAAGCAGTTCCCAGATGTCTTTGTGGAACCCACCTCACTCCCACCAAGAAGACAACATGACCACTATATTCTTCTGAAGCCTGATTCTGCACCAGTAAGCATCAGACCCTACAGGTACAACTTTTTTCAGAAGAATGAAATTGAAAAACAAGTAAAGGACATGATGAATAATGGAATAATTCAGCCCAGTCGCTCCCCATTCTCTTCACCAGTCCGTTTAGTTAAAAAAAAAAGGATGGGAGCTGGAGATTTTGCATAGATTACAGGGAACTCAATAAAATGACTGTTAAGGACAAATTTCCTATACCATTGGTGGATGTTTTACTAGATGAGCTTCATGGTTCAACTATTTTTTCCAAAATTGACTTAACGGGTGGATACCGCCAAATTAGAATGTTTGAAGGGGATGTGCACAAAACAGCCTTTAGAACTCACTTAGGCCATTATGAATTCAAGGTGATGCCATTTGGCTTAACTAATGCCCCTGCCACTTTCCAAAGTCTTATGAACCATGTGTTTAGGGATCATTTGAGACAATTCGTATTAGTATTTTTTGATGACATCTTGGCTTATAGTTCTACTACCCAAGAGCATTTAGTTCATCTTAGAATGGTATTGCAAATTCTGAGAAAAGAGCAACTGTTTGCCAAGCTGTCTAAATGTGCATTTGGTCAAAGCAAAGTGGAGTATTTGGGGCATATTATTAATGGAGAGGGAGTAGCTACTGACCCAAGCAAGATAGCTGCAATGTCACAATGGCCAGTTCCTAAGTCCTTGAAGTCATTAAGGGGAGTTCTTGGTCTTACAGGGTATTATAGAAGCTTTGTGAGATCTTATGGCATCATTAGTGGACCTCTAACCAATCTACTTAAGAAGAATGCATTTTCATGGAATGAAGAGGCTGCTCTAGTCTTTGACCAGTTGAAAACAGCTATGACTACTTCCCCTGTTCTTGCACTAGCAGATTTCACTAAGACTTTTGTTATAGAGACTGATGCATGCTCTAAGGGTATGGGGGCTGTCCTGATGCAAGAAGGAAGACCCTTGGCTTATTTCAGTAAAGCATTGGCCCCAAAACACTTGGGTTTCTCCACTTATGAAAAAGAATATATGGCTGTCCTATGTGCTGTTGATAGATGGAGGCATTATCTACAAGGGGCTCATTTTATTATTAGAACAGACCATCATAGTCTGAAGTATCTGTTGGAGCAAAGGGTTAGTACTGCCTTACAACAAAAAGGGCTTACTAAACTTTTAGGGCTGGATTATGAAGTGCAGTACAAGAAAGGGACAGAAAATAGGGTTGCAGATGCCTTAATCTAGAAGGCAAGAGGAAGATGCTTCATTGAATGCTATCACAGAGGTGGAACCTACATGGATGCTTGAGGTTATACAGAGCTATGAGCATGATCCTATATCACAGCAACTGTTGACTGAGCTAATCACTGATCTTAACAGTAAACCCAACTATTCACTACATCAGGGCATCATCAGATACAAGGGCAAGATATATGTGGGGAAATCAACAGATCTCAGGGCCAAAATATTTTCTGCATTTCATTCTTCCCCTTTGGGAGGACACTCAGGACAATTGGGTACATACAGAAGAGTTCACATGCTTTTCTACTGGCCAAATTTGAAGAAAGATATCTGCACTTGGGTTGCTACTGTGGTGTGTGTCAAAGGGTCAAAACTGAGAATATCTTATCACCAGGGCTTCTACAGCCCTTACCTATACCAGAACTACCATGGCAAGACATTGCCATGGACTTCATTGAAGGGTTGCCTTCATCCGGGCATAAAAACTCAATTCTAGTTGTGGTGAACAGGCTTACAAAGTATGGGCATTTTTTGTCATTACAACACCCGTTTACAGCTAAGGAGGTGGCTGACCTTTTCTTACAAGAGATTTACAAGTTACATGGTCTTCCTAAGACCATAGTAACTGATAGAGATGCTGTTTTCACTAGTCATTTCTGGCAACAATTAGTCAAGTCCCTTGGTACTAAACTCACCGTGTCCACAGCTTATCATCCACAAACGGATGGTCAAACGGAGCGGCTTAATCGATGTCTAGAATCATATCTAAGGGCTATGGTTTTTGCTAATCCTAAACACTGGCTTAAGTGGTTGCCCTTGGCTGAATGGTGGTACAACACCAACCATCACACAGCCCTCAAATCTACCCCTTTTGAAGCCTTGTATGGCTTTACACCACCCCTGATTCCCATGGGGTTCTTACCCCATTCAACTCACAGTCCGGCAGGGGTTTACTTGGCACAACGACAACACCTACTTCATCAACTACGTGACAACTTACACCAAGCTCAAGCTCGAATGAAGTTTTTTGCAGACAGGAATAGATCTGATCGAACTTTAGAGGTAGGGGACTATGCTTACTTGAAACTACAGCCCTATTGACAGGCTTCGATTGCTATTCGTAAGAATTTGAAGTTAACTGCAAAATATTATGGGCCCTACAAGATACCAGAGAAGATTGGAGTAGTAGCTTACCGTTTAGAGTTGCCACCGGGGTCACGCATACACCCAGTTTTGCCACCGGGGTCACCCAATCTTCTTCAATTCTAGGTACCAACTTGAGTTCAGTCCATTAATGGAGTTGCTGTGATATTTGAGTTCCATTTTGTAATATCAAGTGTATATCGACTGAATATCAATAAAATTCCCTTAAATTCCAGATTGTGTTCATTTCAATTTCAATTCTTTTCGATTACAACCCTTAAGAACATAACAGAATCATACTTCTGATCATATAGTATTTGAAGTATGTTAACTATTGAATGGCAGTTAAAAGCTAGGTATGGGGGATCCTACATGTTCACCATGACTACATCACCAGAAAATGGGAGTGAAGTGGAAGACTTAGTGAAAAGTCTATCTCCAAACGCGAAGAAAACGTACCATCTGTATGGAACTCAGAAATTTGAGCTTCCGAAAGATGAGGTGAAAATTTCAGATGTGTTCCTAGCGGTTAGACAAGCAAAGGAGAGATTTCCAGTCCAGTCTTGGGGTTTGGCTGACACAATGCTGGAGGACGTCTTCATCAAGGTGGCAACTGAGGCACAGTGATCACTTCTTACTAATAATCTTAGTGTATGTTTTTATACAGTAGCTAGGTTTCATCTGCTTGTTGAATCCTTTATCTTTTGCTTGTATGATATATGTGAATTAAAGTTGGTTCTTTCCTAGACAAGAATGATTGTTGATTTATATTAATGAATTGCTCATATGTTGTTCAATTGACCAAACCATGTTAAATTATTATGTCTCTTTTGATATATTTCTTTTCGTTGTCTTACTTATTATCGTCCAAGGTTTGCTTTGCTAGCTTCCGCATGACACATGACACCTGGTAATTTCGATCAAAACACTTTTGACCTACCATAATTGCTTCCTCCGGAATTGGAATTGGTTACGAGCTAACATATATAGATGAGTTTACATAGGTGGGATTAGCAAGTAAGATAAGCACATGATCCAAAATAAAGCGATCAATTAGGCTTTACCAATAGTAGAATATCCATATACTTCAATGCTTACCATCATTAAGCTACAGAACGCGATTCAAACTCGTAACCAATTTACGAAGTGCTGTATTCTTGACAGAGAAAATTGATATACGGGAGTGCAACTTATTAAAATTTAATATCACTATGGTATTGTAGTAGACTGATTCCTTACCCAAAATTGATCCTATAAAGGAGAAATACTTGTGATACAAGAAAATCACAACATTTACATGTTAATTACATATGGTCCTATACACTTAAATGATATTGATATGCAAAACCTTTGAACTCCTATCGAAAATAGTTCGTCAAGTTAACTAAGACCTAAAGTTTCACCTTTTGAAGCGGTAGTGGCTTATGGTAAATTCAGACTGATAGTATAAGACTATAGACAGTAGACCCTTGTGATCTCTCACTTTATCTGAGTTTATGTACCTCAGTCCCTATATTTCCTAGTAATACTTTGTTATGACTCCTTTTTGAGTTCTGCAGGGTCAATTACAATTCCCCGTTTTTTAGCTGATTTGGTGTTTGGAGGATCACTTAGTTGAATATGAGGTGGTATTGGCATTTCATCTGAGTGGCCAGAAATACAAAGACTACCAGATTCATCTGGCTCCCAATATACTTCCACCATAATTCCTCCAGGATTCTGTGGAGATTTTGTTCCTGGAATTCCCACAAATCTTGATCCTGCAGGTACCTGAATATATATTTAAAAAAAGGTTACTTATTCACCATGAATATAGATTAGAAAATTTCCCACTGTGGAATATAAACAAAGATTCTGATAATTGACTTACTTCAAGAGAGATCCCTGAGCTCAATGTAAGAGTTGTAAATTTTCCTTCAGCTATTGCAGTTTCCAGTTCTGCCTGCCTAGCTATGTTCATGAAAACTTCTTCAAGAGTTGTAAGACCTAGCTGGATGTCTTTTATACCAAATTCGCTTTCTCTAGCTTGAAGCTCAGCAAAGAATTCCTGGTAGGTGTGAAAAGCCAATCATCAAATGGAATGTAACAAGCTTAAAATCCTAATCTGTGTGCTATCCAGTCCACATAGAAAAGCATAAACTATAATGTATTACACTTTAAGATATGAATTTGGTAGGGTGTATTAGGTAGAATAATGCTGGTGTTTTTTAGCATAATGTTTGGTTGCAATTTTAAGTCAGTAAATATAATATATTTACCATTATTACTTATACACCCTATTCAGTACTATCGTTATACATAGTAAACCATGGGATTAACAATATCCGTACTATTCTTATACACCCTATTCAGTATTATTTGGTAGTATGCAATGCATGTTATTTTTAATTCAAAAAGAAACAAATGGTCAATGCCAGAATAACTAATCCCAACATTACTAATCCTAGAATAACTAATCACAACATTACTAATCCCAGTAACAAGACGACTATAAATTAAATCCCTTGAGTTATTCTAGCTATTACCGTCAACAGACTCTCCTTGTCATGAGGAATAACATAGGTTAGGAAGGACTTGCTTTCTTCTTTAGGCACCACATCTAATCGCTGTCAACATAGTTATATGTCAGAATTAGCAGTCCTTAAAGAGAGAAAATTGAAAAAAAAAAAAAAAAGTAAAAGAAGTAGCTTTTGACATACTCTTCTAAAGAACTGTTTCACAGCTTCAGGTTGAGATGATGTTTCACTAGAAAAGCCCACAGTAGCAATGAAACCAGTTCCAAATCTTGATTTCAACCTTATTGAAGTTCCGATGCAACGAAGCCTTCCCTTTGCCATGATAGCAATGCGGTCGCTTAAGACATCAGCTTCTTCCATTGAATGGGTTGTCAAGATAATGGCACGCCCTTTTTTCGCATTCTCAATTATGTCCCAAACATGCCTTCGAGTTATCGGATCCATACCAGTAGTCTATGAAGATATTAGGGAATGAAAATGTTGGAAACAGAACTATTTTTAGCATAAAAGTTGATAAAACATCATATGGAAGAATTTTAACTACCAGCACCTACCGGTTCGTCCAAAATAACCAACTTTGGATCTCCAATAAGAGCTGCAGCAACACTAAGTCGTCGTTTCATTCCTCCACTGTAACTAGAAGATCTCATCTTGGCTGCCACCTTTGTGATTTTTGACTGGGATAATAGTTGTGCTACCACCTGTTTTTGATTGAAGAATGAAATTTGATTATTTTTAGAACAGCTAATTCATAGAATCTTTATAAAGGTATAGAAGGATCAATATAGTGTTAGGCTTTTGTGCAATACCGTGTCTATTTCAGCAGGGGGTAGACCTTTAATGTTGGCAAAAAGCTGAAGGTGCTCTTCACCAGATAATGCATCCCAAAGAATATCAAACTATAAAACGAAAAAATGAATCAATTTTTACAAAGCATGCTATCAGCTGGTTCCATTGAAGACTTGAAAAGAGAAGATCACACACAAAAAATTGTTACCTGGGGGCAAACTCCCATCATCCTTCGAATGTTTGTCATGCCCATAGAGCTTCGTATGGACTGATCATATACAGATGCTGTTGAAAAATGCTTCATGTTACACATGTGCAACTTTAATGAACGTAAAAATGTGAGTGATCAAAGCTATTACCATCTCCTGCAGTAACAGGGTTAATCCCAGTCAAACAACTTATAGTAGTAGTTTTCCCAGCTCCATTGGGCCCAAGCATACAAAGTAACTGATCCTTTTCAACGTTCAACCATAAGCCCTACGATCATCATTTAAGAAATGTGAGGCCATAATTTTCAGCTCGCTATTGCTGAAATAATGGTCGTTAGAAAGAGAGGGACTCTAAACAGCAAGATGCAGATTGCGTGAAAGTTTGGATGGTTAAACAAAGAGTAAAGACGTTCCTGCTACAATACTTGTTTGCAGATTCAGAGGGGTCCAGAACTTAAAGTTTATGAGTTTCTGCAACAACCTCAGGTAAATACTACAAACTATAATTGGGATACAGCCATATTTATAGTTATTTAGTAGATTTCTTAATAACTACTGGGGTTCTTTGGGTTCACGTGAACCCATAACCGAGCCTCTTAGATCCGTCCCTATTTGCAATTTGGACTTCTCATTTTCCACCAAGTGATGATTTGTATTCCTTTATGGCACACATGGGCCTGCTGATTGATAAAATACTCCCAATGACGCCAGAAAAGGTTGCCACGGAAATGAAAAGCTTCAAAATTTTGAGATGACTAACTGTCAAAGTGGCAGATTCCATGCTCAACGGATCAGAAATACTGTAATTTTTTCTCCTATTTTTTTTTCTAATGATGGATCACAATTGCACCATCAACATAGCTACTACTAGGACCATAGATAAAGTACCTTGACACTATGGAAAGGAGGACTCCTTTTGCAGCAACCTTTTGACTTTCCAGGATATGTCTTAACAAGACCGCGTATTTGAACTGCAACGTTGGAAGATCCACCTTCCGTAGCTTGCTGTTTAACGGTGGTTTCTTCTTTAAGAACATCTTCGTCATCTGGTGTAATAGGTTCCAACCGTGGCAATGAACCTGAACAGCAGCTACAATTTCCTCCCTCTAACATAAAAAGGAAGAGAATAATTAGATTTTTACAGCTTACAGAAGACTAGACTAGTGTAGTAAAGTGGGATGTATTGTGTTTACCTTTTACCCTACTTCCACCATTTCCAGTCCAGTACCCAGGATATAGGAAGTAGAATTTTGATTTTCTCACACCAGAGATATTTGGAATTATGTTGTCGAAGTATATAGCCAGAACGAGCCAGAAAAAAAACGTTTTCACATGCAGTATATACACATCTTGCTTTTAACAGAAGGGGAATATATAATTAGTTGGTAGAAAAAATAAAACATGTGACTGGAATCTGAAAAGACCGTATGCTCTCAGAGTAATTTAGTGTCGATAGGGACTTTTACTTACCATGGTAACTACACAGCCTGGTTCTTTAGGTAAACACTTTGCCACATTACTCCAGTTAATACCAGGATCTTTAGGACTTTCAGTTGCTTTAGTAAGTAACTGAAGACCTATAGTAAGAAGATTTGGCGGGAACAATGACCATAAAGTCCTATAGTCAGCTTTAAACTGAGGGCTGTAGGGAAATCCAAGATTTGAAATGACCTGAAAAATGGAACATGACGAATATGTTAATCCACAGATGAGTAATAAACAATAAAACATTTCAAGTTGAGGACGGACTTACCATAGTAATGAAACCAATAATAAAGATGACGAAAGCCAGAGTTGTCGCTGAAGCTGCTTTGGTAGTGAAAGCAGACAGCCAATATGCAAAGGAAACCTTGCAAAAGGAACAGAACAATTATCAAAAAAGTTTCGCATTACCAAAACTGTGTATATGGTAAAAAGTTTAGAAGGGATGATTGAGGTGTACCATAGTAAGTTGGAAGAGGAAAAACAGAAGGAACACGACTATTACGTTATTGCGCAAGAAAAAATCAAATTGAAACATCATTCCAAAGATCACAGTGAGCATAGAAGAGAAAAATGAGAGGAGTGCTTCCCATGTGACCCAGGACAACCAATAGGCAGTATCAAAAAGACCCATCATAGTCATTGCCTGCAAGGCAAATATGGCATTTAGAAAATGAACCAATGAAGCTAGCCAGAGGAGGACAAGTTGGGTTCAACTCAACCCTAGGTTTATGTTCCTCTATCTTTTGGCAACATTAACAAAACTATTTACCTTATAAACAATAAAATAATTTCAGTCGGCCAATCATAAAGGTTGAACCTCTCAAGTTTACATTTTGGATCCTTCGATCTTATCAAAATGGCAAAGGAGATACCTGCCGAAGCTTGAGTTCTTTTTCAGTGATTAAAGCACTGATTTGGAAGACAAAACCAAATATAGCAACTGCCAAGAAAAAGATTATTGTTGTTATAGCCTCTTCATTAAATGTATCACCAGGAGGATGTGGATATTCCTTAAAGCTGACATCCCAGGGGAAATTTGGATCTGAAAATGTATTTAAAAGTTAAAACACAGAACAAAGGCGTGCTTAAGAAAAGAACAAATTCTTTTTAACCATCATTATCTAGAAATGGATCATAACAAGAGGTATGTACCTCCAATCAGACTCCTCGCGATTTCGCGCTCTGCTGCTAATTGAAGTGGGATTTGGAATTTAAAAGTTGGATCTTCGTCTTGTCCTCGTTTCACAACGGCTGTGGAGTTTGTCTGAAGACTATAAGCAATTTTATTCCCATTCAGTATTTTAAAGTGCACAGCTGCAGGACAACGCACAGGATTATCAAAAAGCCATTTATCCACATCATTTTTGGTGTTGAATGCTAGAACCTGGTACAACAAACACAAGTTTTAACTGTCAATGCATCAAATCGAAGGAATCATGGCACAGTTGATAATAAAAAAAAGGATATACTCGCAAAAATTGCAGTAGACAATGTGATCTATCTTTCTCTGTATTAACTTGATAACTACATGGGTCCTAATACACGTCATTGTAGCTTTCTCTTTCACATTAGTCATTTCATTTAGGTACAGGAATAAGAGCAAGTGCAGCTGTGAATGTAACACATTTTGTTGAATTTAACATATGTGCTCAGACAGTGTGATATATTTTAGATGACCGATAACAACATGTAATTGTCTATAATAATCCTGATCGATAGCCTTAAAAATAAAGTAATAACCTGTTTGTATAATGTAAAAATTCTTTATGTGAGTTAAATCATTAAAAAATACTCCTTCCATCCCAATTTGAATGTCTTACTTTTCTTTTTGATTTGTCCAAAAAAGAGTATCTCTTTCTGTATTTAGTAAGTGACAATTCAAACATCCTCAATGACAAGTTTAAAACCACAAGATTCAAAAACATTTTAGTACATTACACAAATCTTTAATTTAGGACCACAAGATTAAAAAATCTCTTTTTATTCCATATATTTTGTGCCAGTCAAACTAAGCCATTTATATTGGGATGGAGGGAGAAGTAGATATTATAAAATCTATGATGATCATAGAATATACCTAATTTTCTCTAGCTCTTATTTTCTCTGTGCTTGTTAATTACTAGAGATTCTTTACCTCATTAGGATTAGTAAGGTAAGGCCTAGTTTTCTCGTTATCTATTACTTAATAAAAAAACTAGCCGTAGGCACCAATGACGACAATAGAAGGTAGTTGCCATACCTTGTTGGGAGGAATAGGCCTACCAGGATTATTTGCCATAATTTTCCTAACAACATCCCCGATAGTTTTACTATCTTTGCCACTCCAAATGAAATCATAGCAGGGAGTTTTAATGAAAAACTTGTCCTCGCAGGGCGGGATAGGTGGGCCCGCCATCGTCTGTGGATCGTGCAATTCCTTGGCAAAGGTGGAAGCAGACTTGCGCGATTCGTTAGCTGTTCTAATGCAAAAGAGAAGGAAGATAAAGAAGAAGGACGAGAAGAGCTGTAGGAATGTGGCGGGCTTGTTACGCCATGCAAGTAACACATTTTTATTGAATAATGCTTTGTACTGTTGCACTAGCAGAGGGAATCCCCCCTGCAATTCCATTTGCTCTTCTCTCTTCTTCCCTTCTTCAAATTCTAACGTTCTTTTTTTTTTTTTTTTTCACTATTCTTTAACTGGAATAACTGCCTTTCTATTAAATAAATAAAAAGTACTGATATGAACTAGTGACTAACCGAGTTATGTGCATGGAAATAAGGATGTTTTAACGTTCAAAGATGTTTTGTTCGTTACACCGTACTTTTAAATGTTCTGTATCGCACCATGAATTTTTATTTTTATTTTTTCTTACCTTAACTTGCTTTGGGTGACAGATATATATGTTGAACTACCATTTTGCCCTTTGCTTCTTGTTGACTAATATTTTCCTTTTTTTAAAAAGGACTAATTTTCTGTGGTTTTTGACTCTAAACATTTGAGTGGTTAATTAACCGTGCAAAGGGTAGTTTAGTCATTTTAAAGAGATTAACTTACAGCCAGATTTAAAGCCGAAATAAAGGGCTGTTCACTGTTACCCTGAAACGACCCCTATTTAAGAGTTAGTTATTCTTCCTAACGAACTCATTTGTAGTAAGTTTAAAAAAAAAAAAATTGTTAAAATTGTTATTCTATTTTTCTGGGGCTGAAACAGAGGTCCTTCAATGGCAGACTCGGTGACAGCTCCAGCGAGTTACGGGACTCAAGCCGATGCTTTGCTTAGGAAGAATTTGACGTTTCAGGTACATTTTTTCCTAAGCTCTAGTTATGCGCGGGGTTTGGGGAAGGGCCGAACCACAAGGGTCTATCGTACGCAGCCTTACCCTGCCTTTCTACAGGACGCTATTTTTATGGCTCGAACTCGTGATCTCGCTTTAAACTCGTGATCTCCCGGTCACATGGCAACAATTTCATTTTTTCCCTTTCTAGTTGCAAGTTTTGCACTCTACTATGGAAACAATTTTTCTTTTTCTTTCGGCTTAGTGTGTGCAAAGTTTGCTCTATGTGATACAAAAATTAATGGCTTACCCGTGCGTGAAATGTTTCTTAATAGTGTGGGGTACGGGGTGTGACCTGAAACTTAAGGCAGTGGGTGGAGTAATACTGAAATATTATAAACTCCTTTTAAAGCTCGATAAGAACTCAACACAATCATTATACATCCTTAGGAAATGTCTTAACACAATTAATACCACTATTTTTGGTATTGGATCTTCCAAATCATTCCTCTATTTGTAGGAGATCAGGATCTTTTTTTAAAATCCTTCACGAAAAACAGTCATTCTCTTCATAAAAATAGGAGGTAGAACCAATAAAGATTTCTTTTTCAATTCATCCATGGCCTCATTTAAGAATTGTTTTTGATGAATCAATAGAAAAGGAGTTGATTTTTTTTTTCTTTTTCTTTCTTGTTTATTTTTGTTATTTGAGAGAAAGTGCTCGAGATGCCCCATGTTAAAAAGATTAAAGAACCTGATAATCCAGCTTTGACAATAGGTGAAGTAACTCAGGATAAACAATGTGGAACATGTAATATTCTCAGCAAGGGGAGACTGGATCTGAATGTATACTAGAGATTGATCATTGACGAAAACGAAACAATGGTTTGGAATTATGTCGTTCCATTTGTACTTTCTGTTGAGGATGATACTAGCAGGCATCTTGGTCAAGTGAACGTGATGGCTTCGCTAAAAATATAATTTTAATTTTCTATAGTAAATCTGATGGATTTATGGCAACCTACGAAGCTACTAATCTCAAGTCAAGAATGGTCACTTAACTATCTCTTCTTTTCACCAAAGTCACTTAACTATCACTTTTTTTCACCCAAAATCATTTAACTATATTTTCTAACACAAAAGCCACACCTACTGAAAAATTCAACTTTCGATGGGTAATATTTTTATATTCTTTTTTTATTTTTGATCTAATAGATACAAACTCAATTAAAAAGAATCGACCTGGTCCAAAATTTATAAGCAGATATTAAATTACCAAAAGGGTGAATAAATTTGAAAAAAAGGAATTATCACAAGATTATTACTATCGATGCAAATAGTAATAACTATTACTCCGTATAATTCAATTTCCTACTATCCAACAACATGTAACACTTTTCAATATATATTGGAAAAAATGGCCAATAAAATTCACACGTTTTTGGCTTGAGAGCCCTTGGAGAGAAGGACTGCCTATTTGGTGAAGGATTGGTTTTGTTTCTTTAATATTTTAATATTTGCATGAGTTTTGCACCGGATCGATTCTTTTTAATTGAGTTTGTATCAATTATTAAAAAAAAAAAATTACCCATCGGCAGGGGCGGAGCTAGCCCTTCGGGGGTGGGTTCGGCCGAACCCAGTAGCTTTCGTCCAAACCATATATTTATATTAAACGTTTTGTCAAATATGTACAAACTATTAATTTAGAACGCAGTGACTTCAAAGAATTAGAACTCCGAACCCAAAAGCTTCATATCTTGGCTCCGCCTCTGCCCATCGGAATTTGAATTCTTTAGCAGGCGTGACTTTTGTGTTAGAAAATGTGTTAAGTGACTTTGGTGAAAAAAAGTGATAGTTATATGACTTTTGTGTTAGAAAACATAGTTAAGTGACTTTGATGAAAAAAAGTAATAGTTATGTGACTTTTCTGTTAGAAAACATAATTAAGTGACTTTGATGAAAAAAAGGTGATAGTTAAGTGACCATTCATGAAATTTACCGTTATTAAAATCAGTATCATATTTTGCTTCCAGGCTGAATGGTATTCTGATTGGTTTGTTTTCAATTTGTTGCAGAAACGAAATGCCAAGGCAAATTGTCGCCTTATCTCGGTCCCTATTTTTCTCCTTATTTTCTTAAGGACCATTGAAATTCTTACTGGTGCGATGATGTTAAAACAAACTAAATGCGGCTGCAAATGTATTGACACTAATGGTACTGGAAAATGTGAAGATAAATGTGGTCTGGAATACTCAGCTCCGGCACAAGCAGACCTTTGTGAAGTTAAAGATCCATACGAATGGAAACCCATTTTACAGATACCAGATCCTGAATATAGTGCTGTACGAACTGATTATATTACATATGCAGACTTGCCTAATGAGTCGTGCAAAATGTCTAAATCTTGTCCAGCTATTGTACTTCTGACTGGAACTGATCAGACTCTTGGACAAAGTATGCTTTATCTTCTGTGATTCTACATACCATAAGCAAATAAGACTAGTTTTCTAAAGAAGGCTTCTAATGTATTTCCAATTGATATGGAACTCCATAGGTATCAGTGAAAACTTGCTCAGAAATGAATCACATCTAGATGATACTGATGATGGCGAGTATTCCAGCTTTATCATTGTGAGTCCCTACCCTTTTTTTTTTGTGCTTTCCTTGAGATTCACTGCTATATATCATGGACCGTGTTTGATAGTGAACTACCTATGAAATCTTTCAGGGTTCAACGGTTAAACCTGAGCGTACAAATTTTCTTGAACCTGCTTTCTTTAAGACGGTGTATAGAGTTCAATCTCAGTGTCCTCCGAACTTCAAGTATAGAGTGCCGGTTGAAAATTTAAGTGAAATTGGTACAATTTGTGCTCGTTACTGCTATCTGGCAACAGCCTAATCTTGTTTATGTTAGATTTTTTAAGCACGAGACACAAGCTGGCAAAAAGTTTGATGAAGTTGGTTTAGTTTATAAGTGGCTCTGAGTTTTCCTAATGTTCTACTGCAGATGTAAAATGTCGTGAAGGTTTACCCTTATGGCGTAATAATCCTTCTGAGATCAATGAAGAGCTGTATAAAGGTTACAAGAAGGGGAATCCGGCGAAAAAGATAAATGAGATAGTAGCAGGTTGTCGGCTTTGCATAACATGCTATTTTAGTATCATGTAAATATCAATCTTTTTCTTAACAAGTTGTATGATCTCCTTCTTTTTGCAGCATATGATTTATTAAATACAGATGGAAGTAGGTTCAATGTGAGTATTTGGTATAACGGTACCGATAGGGATTCTCAACCAAGTCCAACATATACACGAGTGCCTACTATGGTGAACCTGGTAAATCATTTACTGTTTACCACCTTCTCCTACATGTTGTTCCTCTCCTTATCAGCAATTGTCGAATTTGTATCCACATGATCGGATTAATCATTAGTGTGATTTCCCAGAGGAAAGGAACTCCCTTTTTTTTTTTTTTCTCATACTTCATGACTGCGTTCACTAGATATAGAAATATCGGGATGGTTTCAAAATGTATTGGAGAATCTTATAAATTTTATCTTATTCTTTCAAGGCTTAGAAATATTAGTTTGATTTTCTTCCTCGCTTAAAATGGTAAGTTTAGGGAAAAATAGTTTGTTTCCACATTGATGAGTATTAACCATGAAATGAAATGATTTTTATAGTTAAAGAAACTATGTGTTTGTACAGGTATCGAATGCCTTCCTTCAATATTTGCTTGGACCAGATACTAATATTGTGTTTGGATCTGTCAAAGAAATGCCCAAGCACGGAAGTATGAAGATCCCGGAGGTCGGTCCGATGGGACCGGTAATGTTTTCATGGGTGATTCTACAGCTTTTTCCAGTGAGTAAATTAACAAGTACTGATTTTACATACATCAGTGTAATTAGTTTTATTAATACCATTTGTTCTGATTAACTCTGATATCTGTTCTCTAAACAACTATAGTATAATATCTAAAGTTGCCTCTTTTAGTACTGTGGACCTCTTCTCATGAGGGGAAGTACTTCATCATATTCAATCATACCCGGTGAATTTACGTTGTTCTGCTGACTAGCGGTTTGTTTCTGATTTCGAGAACAAGGAAAAAAGTAATTTATTTTTCTGAAGAGCTACAAAAGTTTGATTCTTTAAGGCAACCTAAACTTTACAATGTAAACTCCATGAAATGTGTATAGGAATCAATCAAAATTAAACTGGCCTTGACTTCAACTTCTTTTCATAGTGTCACTATCTCCTATTATCAACCTTTAAGGTTTTCCAAAAATGTGGGAGATGTTGTATTTTTCTTTTAAGAATTATCTTTCCTCTTTAAGTTTCATTTTGTCATTCATATGAAATAAACAATAATAATAATAATAAAACAGTAATAAACAGTAGATATGAACCAATAACTTTAAAAAGATAATGGGTTCAATACTAAAAACATAAGATTGAACCCATAGAATTTAAATCCTCAATCTGCCTCCGCATGATGGTATCAGTTTCATTTGTCATAATGTTATCCTGCCTTTTTAAGTGTCTCATGTTCATTCTCTGGTTGACTATTTACAGGTTGTTTTTGTAGCTCTGGTTTATGAAAAGCAACAGAGGCTACGAATCATGATGAAAATGCACGGACTTAAGGACGGCCCCTATTGGACTATTACTTATGCTTATTTTCTTGTCATATCATCTCTCTACATGCTAGGCTTTGTGGGGTTTGGCTCGGTCTTAAGTAATGCTGCAGCTTATTAAATTGATTCCTTCACGAAATTCATATTTAGCGGCTTGGTAATTTATCTTTTTTCTTCTCCACCATTTGCAGATTTAAAGTTCTTTCGTTATAATGCTTACAGCATCCAGTTTGTGTTCTACTTCGCCTACATAAACTTGCAAATTGCATTTGCTTTTCTGCTGGCTGGATTTTTCTCAGATGTCAAGACAGCCACAGGTCTGATATCTTTACTAGATGTCGCTATTGCAAGACAGGTTTTCATGTTAAAAATATATATATATCATGAAAAGGATGAATCTGCCTTTTCCCCCTTGTTTTTTAGTCAATAACATGTGATATTAAACTAATTCATCCACTTCCGTATCAGTCATGGGCTACATGTTGGTGTTTGCAAGTGGTCTCTTAGGAGCATTCTTTTTCTCAAGCTTTATTACGGATACATCAATATCAGGTAAATTGAGGAAATTTAAGGATACAAGCATAACACTTTCATGATCTAGCTGTAACATTTTATCGCTGTTCTTCCAGCTGCATCATACTAGTCATCCTCCATATTGAAGATCACTTATTTTCTTGAACCATTATATTTGTGTGGATTTACAGTTTATTAGGAAGTTTGGCATTATAAATTTAACATGATGGAGGTTTTACAGTTGGTTGGTGAGACTCTTTAAAAAAGCTTCCAATATGATTTAATTTATACAACCTTTGATTTTTCACCTTTTTTGAAGTTTACACCTACAAAGTTGCTATTTAGTATTTGGCTCTCTTCTAATACGAAATCTCTTTTCCTGGATTTTTGATATGTGATATTGTAGAAGGGTGGGTTATATTGTTGGAGCTATATCCTGGATTTTCTCTTTATCGTGGATTATTCGAGTTTGGGGAATATTCTAGCACTGGCAGTTTTACGGGTGAAAAAGGTGGCATGACATGGAAAAATTTGAATGATCCTGGTAATGGGATGAAAGAGACTATAATTATTATGTTTCTGGAATGGGCAGTGGTTCTCCTTGTTGCTTTTTACTTGGACCAGATCAATTCATCTGGGAAAAGTCCCCTATTTTTCTTGCGCAACTCCCGGAAGAAGCAGACAGTATCCACTATGAACTTACTGGAAAAGAAGGAATCTGCTCTTTGTCTTGAAATGGACAAAGAAGATGTTGCCCAAGAGGTAAGTTTACTTGATACTCTTTCCTTTGATAAAACATTAGGAAGTTTACTATTCTCTTTAACATCACGATAGGAAGGAAAATTGGTAGTAAAGAGACTTACACAAACCATTACAACAACAACAACCCAGTGTGATCCCACAAGTGGGGTCTGGGGAGGATAGACTGTACGCGGATAGACTGTACGCAGACTTACACAAACCATTGAAGCAATATAATTGTGGACATCAGAGCAAAACTGACTGATTTATACCTCCTACGAATATAAGTAGTTACTAGGACGCAAGTATTGAATCTCATAATGAAAAAATATCAGCAATCTCTTATATAGCTCTGTTATGTTTTTTTATGTTTATTGTTTCACAATTCAACATTTCCTCCCATTAATTTCACAGAGGGAAAGGGTTGAACAGATGCTAGCAGGGTCGACAGCAGGTTATCCCATCGTGGTTGACAACCTGAAAAAGGTTTATCCAGGGCAAGATGGAAACCCCGATAAATATGCAGTGAGAGGACTATCACTTGCTGTGCCTGAAGGGGAATGCTTGGGTATGCTTGGCCCCAACGGTGCTGGCAAAACATCATTTATTAGTATGGTCAGTACTTCTGTGATCTAATTTGCCAGATATGTTATCCAACAACTAGTTTTTGTTTGTTTTCCATTTTCTTAGTAACAAAGTTTTGCTAACAGATGATTGGGCTCACAAAGCCAAGCTCCGGTGCTGCATTTGTTGACGGTCTGAATATAAATACAGAGATGGACAAAGTATACACCATCATGGGTGTATGTCCTCAGCATGAGTATGAATCGATCGATGCACTACAAAGTCAAGTTGACATAGAGTTAACTACAGTACTAATTAATCTTCTACCTTTTTGGAAATCATCTATAGCTTGCTTTGGGATACATTAACAGGAAGGGAGCACCTACTTTTCTATGGAAGGCTTAAAAATCTTAAAGGAGCGGTTTTACATCAAGTAAGTGATGGTCCCATTCTAAATTGATAGAGGGCTGATAAACAGATCTTAACATCTGAAAGTTGTTAATAACTACAGGCAGTTGAAGACTCTCTTAAGAGTCTCAACTTGTTTAACGGGGGCGTTGCTGACAAGCAAGCTGGAAGATACAGTGGTGGAATGAAGAGAAGGTTAAGTGTTGCTATTTCACTTATTGGAAATCCCAAGGTACGTTTGTCCTGTCGTATTTCCTGGAGTGAAAAATACATTTACAGATATCTTCATGTTCCTCCTCCTTAATTGAGAAATTGTGTATATGCAAAATTTACCAGGTTGTCTACCTGGATGAGCCGAGTACTGGACTTGATCCAGCTTCAAGAAATACCTTGTGGACTGTTGTGAAGAATGCACGGAAAGGCAGAGCAATAATTCTCACTAGTAAATGATCAACTTTCCATCTCTAGTTTACTTGTTATCTGTTTTGACATGATATTTTTATTTGCATCTCATCTGGAAAGTAATTATAGTGGAATATGATGCATTCTACGTCAATCACATTTCAGCAAAAATCCCACATGTATTGGTTTTTGAGTTTTTGCCTAATTCCTCTTTCATGAAAATGGTATATGATTACTGATAAAGATAATAATTTCAGCTCATTCAATGGAAGAAGCGGATTATTTATGTGATCGCTTAGGAATTTTCGTTGATGGAAGTTTGCAGTGCATAGGAAATTCTACAGAGGTAATTTCAAGCTTTTACAAAATATAGAAATGCTCTATAGTTCAATTAGAAGTAGTGTGGTGGTGCCAATTGGAATTATAATTGACAATGTAAAAATGTTGGACTTACCTAGTTTTTTTTATGTTTTTCTCATAATTCTCAAACTTTATTATCAACAGTTGAAGGCAAGATATGGAGGGTCTTATGTGTTTGCGGTAACTACGTCATCTGACAATGAGGTGGAAATGGAGAACATGGTGCGACGCCTATGCCCAAACGCCAATAGAGTATACCATTTATCAGGGACACAGAAGTTCGAGTTGCCAAAGCATGAAGTGAAAATCGCAGATGTATTTCAACTAGTTGAGGAGGCAAAGAGTAGATTTACAGTTCATGCTTGGGGTATGGCTGATACAACTTTAGAGGATGTCTTTATCAAGGTTGCTCGAACCGCTCAGTCTTTCAATGAAGTATGATCATATGGCAGCGACACAAATTAGAAAAGCAAAAAAGGAAAGAAAGGGATTCCATTAGGTTCATGTAGATGCATCAAGTACAGGGTATCTGTGACGTTTATTTGTATTGTAAATGTGTACAAGGATGTCAACATCGGTTGTGGGTACTATTATATCCACGTGATGTGCATCTCCAGTTTTTTGATCGTGGAATAGAAAGAGTTTTTTGTATCAACAAAGTGTTAATTAGTCAACTTGTTTAATTTTAAGCTCACTGATCACTCCGAACTACTGATGAAAGATGAATGATATATACTAATTTGTAGCGTCAAGTTGGATCCAGTAGTGTTAAGTGGGAACAAATAGTGTTAGGAATAAAGAAGAAGAATAAAAAAGTTATAAGAAAAATAAGATTAAGTATACCCCCGCCGGATGAAAAAGAGTGTTCACTTAACCATTTGTGCACCCTTTAAGAAAATACTAACTCCTAAAAAAAATTAGATAATTTGACTAAACTGCCCCTAATTAAATAGGTTTTGGAATTTGCTCACACAGCACTTAATAGGGGCAAATCTAAAAAAATAACAAAAATTATTTCTTGATTTGATAAGTGGACACACTTTTGACCCAAGAAAACAAGGCTAAATGGACACTCTTTATTATCCGGAGAGTATTAAGTAGCGTTAATTATGTAGGATTAAGTATCATTAGCATATTAAGTAGTCCGCTTCTACTAAATAAGGTAATCTATGTGGTGCAAGTCCAATGACCCACGAGCCTTTCTTGGAGGCTATTCCTCCCAAAATCTTAGTTCACACCTATATAAAGGGGTCACATTTCGCAATTGAGAAGACTAGAAGCCGAAGTAATAACAAGAATACTGCAAGAAAGCTCGTGGATCAGCACAAATTCCTGCAAGCTTTCAAGCAGTCCAGCATTTAATTTTCTAATCCTAGTATTCAAAGATTACGAACGAAATCAAATCAAATACAAGACATTCAAGATCAAAGTTACTTACTCGTGACATAATTATTGTTTGTGCGACCATCAAGGCATTATTCTCAAATAAATTCAATTTCATATTCAAGATCAAACTGTGTCCTTGAATTCACATACAAATCAAAGAATTCAAGAACAGCTTGTCAAGACCTTGAGCCAATAGAGGATATTTTCTCAAGACTTTGAGAAATTTCTAGATATTGACCTATAAATTATATTCTGATATTAAATATTACAATTTGTTATACATTTTGTTGTCTTTGATTTTTTCAGGGACGAACATTATGTTTTACGTGCATAATCAATTTTCTTTCTAATGATAATTCTGTCATTCACTTGCTCATAGCCTCATGCAATGCGATACGTTTACTCAAAATCTATTTAAGTATTGCTCAGTGCTCACAAGTAGGAACATGAATAGATAGGGGTGATAAAATTCGCCCCCGAACTCAGGAGCCGCTCAATTTGTTCAAGTTTGGGCGGATCAACTACTAAAGTGCTCATAAGTAGGGATATGAGTAGGGGTGACAAAATTAGATCATGAAATCATACCTGCCTAAATTGATTATGACCTGGTTTTCAGCCCATTTCAGTTCAACGCATTTCAAGCAAGTAATGACCCGCTCATTTATTAACTCAATCTATTTTGACCCGCCCAAATTCAACTCAACCCACACATTTAACACCCCTAGACATGAGTTTGTTCAGAGATCGTTAACATTGTCTCTTTCAGAACATTGAATATATATCAAAATGCCCCCATTATTTATTCTCTTTATATTACGTACATACAATCTTAAACTAAACAAACACTTTCTGGTACTTCCTTAAGTTGGGGCATTTTTCTCGTTACTGTTCCAATATTCAGACGACGAATGCTGCTAAACGAGTGCAAAATATATTTTCTAACGACAGAGAAATAAACATTGTAGGGCTTAGCTAGAGCCCATGAAGCTTTAAAGGTGAGTTCAAAAAAAAAAAACATCGTGAAAATTCTCTTTTCTAGCAGTCAATAATTAAATGGAAATTCTAATTGAGGAAAATTAACCCAAGAAACAAAATGGTAACTGCTGAAGCAAGTGGGAAAAGAAATTAAAAAAAAAAAAAAAAATACAACATGAGAAACTATTGCATAAGTAGGCTTCTAATTAGAGCTGCTTGAGTAGTGTCTGATGTTTCCAATAGTTCAGATAATCTGTCACTCAGATCATCAACTTCTCTATGCAGGCTTCTTATGTAATTGCATGTATCTTGCAACACCCTAGCAGCTGAAACCTGCCACAAATGAAACAGAAATAAATTTATAAAATAAGAGTAGTTCAGATTTACAAAAAAACAAAAAAAAAAGAAAGATAAAGAAAGGACAATTTCTCAAATGTATGTATCATTCTTGCACATGAGTCGTGTTAATCTTCTATTTATCGTTCTAATTTTATCAGATAGGAACAATAGTTCAGATAGGAACTATGAAGCAAACAAGTGTATACTACTCAGATTAATAAGTTTAGTAAGTCCAATAAATCATCAAGGGACAAAAGAGAATCCTATGTACATTCCAGTGTTCAAAAACCAGGAAGTTAAGACCAAATAAGTCTTAGGAACCACTACATATTTAAAAAATTAATATTTATTGAGACAACTTTCAAATGTTGCGATCCAAGGACAGAGGTAAAACTTTACAACTTAAAGCATGTCATTGGCAAAGCTTTATTTTGGTGTAGTCATCTTCCGACACAAATTTGGTACTAAGTCGACCGATTTGCTTTATAGATGACATATTAGGAACCACTACATTTTAACTGAAATGTTTTATTTTACTAATTATAACTGGAAATCACAAGAAATTAAGATTAATTCTTACAGATACTATATATGTTTAATTTCAATGATTTCTTTTACTGCTTTTTTTCGCTTCTTCTCGTTTTCTAGAATAACAAAATCACAAAGATAGATGATTCCACTCATTTTAGGGTTCATCCTCATTGTACCGCTAATTATATATATATATATATATATATATATATATCACTCGTTAGATATGAACATTACATGCACACATACATATATGTCTGTGTTTATACTTTTCTTGGCACAAATTAGAGAATGTCTCTAAGCCAACTGGTTAATGAAGAAATTCATGAAACTTTGTATAAGGTCATATGTTCAAGCTCCATTGGTATTATACCAACTTATCATAATTTTTTTTTTGAACCTTTTAGTGAAAATTCTAAATCGTGTGTTCCCCTTTTGGAGTTTCAATTTGAGTAGACGAGAGAAATTAAATGAAATTAATTACCTTGTCGGACGACCTATTCGTGAGTTCAGGAAGAAGTTGTTGCAACTTTGAAACAAGATCATTGATTTGGTCCTCACTTATCCTTGATCCTCCTGAATGTCTTGATGATCTTGACCTTCTGCTAGACATCTTTTCAAATACTTTTATTATATGTTTGTAGATGAACTAATAAATTAGAGACAAAATTATATATAATGGACAAATGAGAAGTGTGTTGCTATGGAGAGTGTGAAATTAAAGTGGTGCTTTGAAGAGGGAGAAAAGTAATTAGTGCACAAAAACACTAGTGGTGAAGACAATTGCATGGAAGAAAGGAGAGTGCTTAGCTTGTCTTTAAATAGGGTTTTCGGAGAGAGAAGAATCAAGTTACTTTCTAGAGATTTGCCCTTCTATGCTATGATCTTTTTATTGTTAATCTTTTTTTTTTTTTTTTTTTTTTTTTTTTTTTTGAGGTTGAACAAAAATGGGCTTAAGAAAGCTAGCAATTTCTCTATGCATGTGTTCTCTCTTAATGTGTGTTGAGTGTACGTGAGTGTGTCAGAGAATACACGTAGTACCATGTTATTTTATTACATCTACGTACTGCTATTGAGTATATATTTTTTTTCAGAAATATATGAAGCTATTTCATGATATCAGCAAAGAAATGCACTAACTATCTCCTCTCGACTAGAAGTGGAAAATAACTTCATGACATATGGGATGTCTTTTCCAAGAAATGTTACTCAATAAACCTCATTTTTAGTTCACTCTTTTTTTTTTTTTTTTTTTTTTTTTTGCTACTTTGTTGTCATATTTTTCTTGATATCATGCTTCAAATCCTTCAAACAATAAATACATATATGTATGAAAGTATTGAAGTAATTTCATAATTATTCAGTCTATATGAAGAACATGAGCCAGCTCCTCCGACCCGAGTAACATGAAGCACGTGAAATCCTGTGTGAATCAGTAATTAAGAACCACCTTACAAGGCTTAATAGGTTTAGGTGACCGATAATGAATTAACATCGAGGGGAAAAGGGTGAAACAATTAGTGCATGCTCTCACTTCTTTCTTATCGCTTAATTATAAGAGGGGGGTTGACTGGTCAAGATTCATATTTGATACAATTATACAAACATGTTCTTTTCCTCAAATGGAAAGTACTTGAGGCGACACGTAGAATCCCAAAATAAGCGTTACTCCTCACCGACCCTTTTAACAGGGTTTTTGTTTATCTATGCTTGTTTTTACATGTTTTTTATATTGGCATAGTGAGGTCACTCATGAGGCTAGATGAAATCAATGCATATCTGATCTTCAGTACTACTATCAGTTTATTATCTATTTGACAGATCAAGTTTACTATCAGTTCAAAAGCTAGCTCTTTTTCCCTATAAACTGACCAAATGCACTTTAATTTGTATATGGCCATTAATATCGTATTTGCAAGTGTAGTGCTACTAGCTAGTTATGAGTCATATTGTCTTTAGATATATAGCTGATCTGTCTTATGTATTGTTCCCGTTAAATCAAACTAGTGTCAATGTTATTAGAATAATCGTGTTGATTGATGATGATTGACTGACGGACCTATATGTAATTGTAAACGTTACTACATAGGTGCTCAAGCACACCACTACTTTTGACACAAACACTATGTTTCTACTATATATGAAACTAGTAATAACATACAAATATATATTGACTGAACATCCAATTTCAGGGAGTAGCAACTCTAGATTGAAGGTAGTTAAAGCACTCATGACTTAAAAATCTTGGGTCCCCCATGCACATTGACATTAATTGTCTAATTGGATTCATTCAAGTGATAGCTCACATTAACTTAATTCTACATGTTCCTTGTTTTCCTACGCTGGCGTTAGTACTTATAATTACCAGAGTTTAATTTATACAGTGTGAAACTGAATTAAGCATTTCAATCTTCTTCAAATTCCGAATGGTTAACTCCGAATAATTTTGTGAGATCTTTTAAGGGACCACTAGTTAAATTATTTTCATGGCCAGTCTTAAGGTCATTGGTGGTAAAGTAATGAAGCCCTTGCATCTAATCATTGTATTCTGATATTAATTCAACTGATTAGAAAGGCAAGACTAAAGGAATCTAATCAAATGAGGTTTTATAGACGTGTTTTTATTGTCTTGATACGTAGCCAACCTGGAATCTCTTTTGATTCAGTACAGATTCATGATGAAGTCTAAGTTGGCAACTTGGCTTATTAACGTCGTCAAAGTGTTTGCTAATTAATTACAATCTGCATGCCTAGGCTTATTGATTATTTCCTTCCGAGTTTAATCAATTTCATGTACTAAGGGTGTGTTTAGTATGAAGGAAAATATTTTCTTGGAAGCAAGTGAGTTTCGTACTACATAATTTTCTAGTGTGTTTGATACGTAAGCAAAAAAATAAATTACATTTTCTTGGTAGTATCTTACTTATTTTTTAGGAAAACATTTTCCTTCATACCAAACACACCCTAAAAGGAACTTTGTCACCTATATCAGATCAATTAAAAGGTAATTAGCAAATAATAAGTACAACCTTCAAAATAAGGCAGACAACCTATTACATTATGTTAAATAATACACTATTAAGTAAAACAAATATTGTAAATATACACGTATACGTTAAATCCTTTCTTGTGTCATTTTCCTATTTTTCAGCTAGTTACAATTACAAAATTAAGAAAAGTACTTGACATGATTCTCCAAAAACACATGGTTGCAGAGCATCCAATGGATGGACGGAATTGAGATTCCATGGACATTGCAAATAATGTCTCTGTCTTTTTTCATACATAATTATTTAGGTATTTCAAGCAAGATTTGTTAACGCTGTAGGACGGTTTACAGTTAGTTTTTTTGTGCCAAATGAATAATAATATGCATGGATCAAGCGGAATCTCTCTGAATTCTATACAGACCTTCAAGTTATAAACATATTTTTAGTCTAATTTCTGCTTGAAATTATTTCGGAAATTTCACTATTTATGGTTTATAGCAAATAGATATAGCTTATATTTGTCAATATTAAGGATGAACGTTTCTTCCTTTTTTCTCTCTTCTTTTACTGCGATACAAATTTAAGTTCGTAGTACTTAGGGATGTACAAAGTAAACCGACAAACCACACCAAACCGATAAATCAAGAAAAAAAACCCGACTAGTGGTTTGGTTTGACGTGGTTTGGTGTTGAAAAAAAAACCCGACCTTAATTGGTTTGGTGTGGTTTTAATTAAAAAAAGTCAAACCGAACCAAACCAACCCGACATTACATGTATTCAATTTTTAAAATATTTTATACATAAAAATATTTATTTGTAATGTAATTTATAAATATTCTTAAATCTTTTCGTTTTTTTTTTTATCTATTATCATATTATTCAAGCTTGAACTTAGAATTTTGAATCTTAATAAGTTTTATATCCTATGGATGTTAGTAACTCAAATAAAGTCCAAACCAAAACCAACTCAACACTAATGCTAACACAAGAAATTCAATTTGCCACTAGGAATGACAATAATGTTAGAAATCTATTCTTTAGTTTTGCATAATTGATTTAGAAAGTAAAAATACATAACTTAAGTTTTTTTTCTTTTTCATGTAATTAATGCTTATTTTAGCATGACTTAGTAGTTTTAGATTATGGTCATTTTCTTTTATGTCTTGTTAATTAGCAATATTTATTTTAACCGATTATATTAGCTCGCTTTTGTTGAATATTTTAATACAATGTCATCACTCTTCTCACATTTTGTGTTATTTTTTTTAAGAAACACCTTAATTATATAGTTGTATCTTACTAGGACTAAAGAAATATTGAAGTAAAAGTTATATGTTTTGTATCAAAATTATTCCGAAAAAAACCCGAGAAAACTCAAGGTTGAAAAACCTGAATTTTATTGTTTTGGTTTGATCTATAAATTAAAAAACCCGATGCAATTGGTTTGGTTTGATTTGGTGTTTAAAAGATTCGAACTAATTACGTCCATGTGCACCCCTAGTAGTACCTATTGATATTGATACTAAAAAACAATCTCGTAATCCTCAATACAACACTGTTGTAAGCTTGACGAGGTTGGTGTATTGGAGGCCGATTTTAAAGAATAAAAAGCAAAAGACAGGGACAAAAAGAACAATTTAGCCAAGTATATGTTAACAAAGAAACCTGTGCTGGGATAATTTAATTAACTGCGTAGTAATAGAAATGCTCAGCGAGCTTTTCGTAGCACATGAAGTCGATCCAATAGACAGCAAGGACTGAGGTCCAAGTCACGAGGGGCTTTATTTTTTTATTGGATTTAATTTATATATATCAATAGTACTTACACTTTTAATATATTTTAATCAATTATAACAAGTTATTTAATGGGTCAGTATATTTCTAAATTAAGAGGACAATTGCCCACGGTTTTAGGTAATCTTAATTTTTAACTTATATCATGTTTGGTCAAGCTTCTAAGAAATTAAAAGTGCTAATCTTTTAGGCAAAACGAAACACTTATTTTAGAGAAGAATAGTGTTTGACTAAGCTTTTAGTTAAATAAAGTAAAAGCATTGTTTTACAGCTTTTAAGCATAAATATATTGAAAAAGTAGCTTCTTAAAAAAATAAGTAGTTTTAATTTTATAGGACAATATATTATCCATATCGAAATTCATCTTTACTAAATTAATTAACAGTAATTTCCTTTTTCGTTATTCAGTATTTAAAGCACTATTTAAAATGTTGCTCAAACACAAATTACGTATTAACAAAACAATTCAAATGATTTAACTAAACGCAAATGTCATCTCTCCTAAAGCACTTTTGATAAGAATTATTTCTCAAAATAAGTTGGATTTTACGGCTTGGGCAAACCAACTCTGATGATATAACAAATATGTACACTTCTTTATTTCTTTCATATCCAGTGGGCAGGTTTCTTCCTTATAAAAAATTTAATAAAGAGCTTAGTCTAAGAAGAAATCAATTTGTTCTATAAAAATCTTTGACACCCCAAGAAAGATATAACATGGTCTTCTCAGCCTATGCCTCGTTCTGCCTGCTTGTAAGTAATTTATTTATAGTAAGTACAACCATGAATTGTCTAATTCTTCAAGGCCACAGATGTTGATATATGAGCCTTCGAGGCTATGACCATTAATTAATTAAATATAAACGCTTTTAGTCGGTGAATAGTAAGATCTGCTTCATATAATATTATTATAATTCTTATAGCCTTTTAACCGACATTTTAAACTGTGGTACCGACCAAGTGAACTCGCCTAATCTATCTACAGTCGATATTACTACTGGCATATTTGTGGTTTTTAGCTTTATCGATTACATTTTTTACTCTATCGATATCTGCGCAGACCCTAGCTAGTCCCTAAGTCGTTTGGTGCATGTTATTGGTTGGGCTATGCCAGCACTAATTTTTTATATCGTATTTGGTAGGAGGTATAAATTTAACTTCCTACTAAACATGGTACAAAATGAAGCATAATCTCAAGGGTGAGATATCCCTTCTTATCCCGGGATTATCTTATATCATCTTTTAAATGGTATAAAATAATCCCAAGAGATGAGATAAATTAGTCCCGAAATTATAATCCCGAGATAATTTTGACTACCTACCAAAAGACCTACTTAACTACATGTTCATGAACCAACATCCGAATATTTGTATTAGTCTATACATCTTGACCCTTTTCTTTGAAAACCCAAATGTTAAGTGATGTTTTGTATTTGGCTGATAAGATCACAAAGAAATAAAATGAGTTTGAATAAAGTAAAGGGACTAAAAAAGACTTTTTTATACAATGGCGACAAAATGAGGTGAAAGAAATTAGTAAGTACTGTGATATTTCTATCTATAACGTCAGGTGCTACAACCGTAGAGTTTTCTGTTGGAATTTTCAAGAGAAAATAAAAGGAATAGGCAAAAAGCAAAAATACTTTTCTTTCTTCTTAAAAGAAAAAACGTACTTTTCTTTTTGCAAAAAGAAAAAATACTTTTCTTTCTAAAAGGATACTTTTCTTTTTGAAACAATGCATCTCTTCCCAAAAGGTTGCATCATTTCAGGTTTAAAGATTAAAACATCCCTATAAATAGAGGAATATCCTGGAAATATTTCTATCCTAAGAAATACTAAAAGTATAGTACCAATACTCTTCCTTAAGAAAAACTACATAAGTTTAGTGACCGCAGCATTAATTCTTGTGTGTTCAGAGATTTTTTTTACATTATTTCTTGGCTTTGCTTCATTCTATCCTGGGAGAGTATTTGTAAGGGACAAATAATTCTCTTTGGAAAGTGATCCAAGAAAGGTAAACGGCCTGAAGCAGACGGATAAAAAGTTCTTCCTTGGTAAAAATTAATGCTAGTATAATTAAGAATAAGATCTAGAGAAAAGACATCATTTAACCCCTGAACTTGGCACGAAAACTCAGTTTGGAAACTAAACTTAACTTCTATTTATTTACCCCCCTTAACAACTTACGTTTTAATTATCTTCCCCCTCTAGTGGCCCAGACCTGGGCGCGTGTTTGACACATGACCAGTGCGTTAATTAATTTTTGTTAACGTTTTTTTTTTTTTTAATAGAAATCGACGGGGTAACGGTTATAATACCGTTCCCCCTTCTAATCCCAACCCGACCCACCACCCTTTAGAACCCTAAGTTGTTCAACTTCATCTTCATCTTCATCACCTTCAATCAGCCCCATTTTTTTTTTCCTCCATTCATGAAATTCCTCTTGCTCACACCATTGCTCCTTCATATATGTATTCTTCCTCCACGAAATTTCTCCATCAAATTTCTCCTCCAAATTCTCGTCCATAATCGCTTCCGTGTTCTAATTCGAAAATTTTGTGGGTTCATAAATGTCTCAAGGTAGTCCGTTCATCTCATGTAAAATGTAATTGTGGCACCATTGCAAAACACCTCACTTCATCGACTCCTAGTAATCCCGACGGAAATTCTACACAAACGTCCGAGGCCTAAGGGCAATTCTTGTGGATTTTGGGAATGGGAAGATGAATTGTTTTCTGAGATGCAGTGGAATAATGTTCAAAGTTTGACGTCGTCGTTAGATGCGGTCAAGATCGAAAGGGACAAATTGCAAGAAGAATTAATTGCCATTGAGGCTAGACATCTAATTGAAGTTAACAAAATGAAGGAGGAATTAATTGCTTGGAAGAGTAAAACAATTTGACTTGAAAAAGTTCTAAACTTGGAGGAGAAACTCGCAAATACAAGGATGTTGCTTTTGATTTCGTGGGGAATATTTATTGGCTTTTTTACGGCTTCGTTAATCAACCGAATTTATGTTGTTGTATGTTGTAATCGCGTAGTAGGTAATGTAAGAACTTTATGCTCTTGTTGTGATGTAAATGTCATGGAAGAACTTTATGCTCTTGTTGAAGAATTTTGTTGTTATGGAAAATATAACCTTGAAAATGATAGCAAAAGTCGAGAAATTTTATAAATTACTTTAAATAGAGAATCGGAGACCTAATCTATCATTACTATCTCCGATCCTCCCTTTACATGAACAAAAAACACTATGTGGTTCTCATCTAAACATGCCTTTAAAACACAACACATCTCCTATCCCTAATCCGGCAACATCAATGAACGGCGTTTTCCAACCTTGAGAGCGAGGCGCGTGTATACGCCAACCTTTTATTTCATATTATACTCATGATCGTCGTAATGAACAAACGGCGTCCTTGCGTGTTTGGAAGAAATTCGTATGTCAGTTGGAAGGATCCGTAAAAAAAAATAAACATGTTATTACCAAAAGAGGTAAAAGAACAATTGAAAATATATATACGACAAGACTTACGAAATCGTCTTTTCGACGTACGATTTTCAATTCTTTGTCAAAACATGCGGCCATTTCCATGTCATCCATCTTAGATGAAGCGCCTCTTTAATGTCACTATATATGTGTTAAGAGTTATTTGAGTTGAGTGAAAGTGAGATGGAAAGGCCTATTTATAGTTGAGTTGAGTTATAGTGTTAGGGTGTGATCAAGTAGTTAATGATGTCCTGACCATTGGTTTTGACCATCACTCCCAAGTACCAACTACCATCATTTACTAACCGGATTCAATGTGTTTGATCGCCTAAATCAGATAATGCATTTACTTGCATCCATTCAATGCGTTTGATCAAGCTCAAATTGCATAATCGCTCAACGTACATCGCTTCAAATATGTAAACACCGTAAATGCGATCGCATTTAGTGTTATACACAAAATTGCGATGACAAATTGGCAAACCTTCTTCTATGCATTTAATGTCATACACAACATTGCGCAAACCGAATCCGTCACAAAAAACCAGAAATATATAGCAAAATTCTCTATGCTAATTAAGAAACGAATGTCAATACAGGCAAAAATGTAAATACATTAATATTCCAACAATAGAATGTCACTACAGGCAAAATCGCACGAACTTCAAAATTAATAAAGCCTAAGTGCATATTTGTTTGACAAATGTACATCATCTACCATAATTGTTTCACAAAAACAACATTAAAATATCATACAAAATCGCACAAAGACATAAAAACTCGTATTCGCTACTAAACTAATTCAACTTCATTTTTCCATTTCACTGGGTGATGAACTCGTTTGACTTAAAAAGTTCAGTCAGCCTTCTGCCCTTGTTCTCATTCTCTTTTGTCCACTCATTTGTCAAGACCTTGTTGTTATAATTGGACTACTTTTCCATTTTAGTCCTCCTCGGTCTTGGTTTGTGTGTTCAAGACTACTCAGTGACTATTCGAATTCATAGGCATGGTTGAAGTCCGATTTGCGCTATTCCTTGTGTCGCATTAACAAAATAGATATCCATTAGGCTAAATAGATCTCCATTAGGCTAGATTGTTTACAAGAAATGGTTAAAAAACTTACATCGACAATTTTGAAACCATGGGTCTATCAAGTACTCCCATTCCCACAACTCTTGGCCTCAGTGGTGCCTTCTTCAAGAATCGATGCACTTGCATCGGAAGCCTCCAAGTCACATTTAAGGTGTCAAACACTTAGAATTGTAAAATTGATTAAGTGGTAATTTAACAAGCTAAGTAATACTTCCGTGATGTGAATTTCCACCCCTTCCAGTATTGAAATGCTGCAGCCAGCCCATGGCCTAATTCATATTTAAGTAGTTAGACTCAATGGGGGATCGTAATATTTAATCAAGTAGTAAATAACAAGGAGAGTTTTTACCGTTTGGCAGAACCCTCGTCTTCCCTTCCTCTACTTTCGGGAATTACTGGCACCGTAGAAGAACCAACACTTGACCTTGTTGCACTAGTACTTGTCCCTCTCCCCTTGCCCTTCCTCTCGCCTCTACTGGATTCATAGGACAACCCTTCTTATGTGACCCTTTGCATGGCACAAGTCGGCAGTCATCTCAACACCTCTTTTGATGCCTTCCCGTCGTGTTTTCTATCTCGCTCCTTTCTTCTACACTCTGGCCTACCCGGCGCCTTTTTAATCTCATGAGGATTGGTTGTCTTTGGCCACATTGCCATATTAGTAAAGTCGAATGAATGAGTTGATGTTTTGAGGTAAGTGTCCTTAGTGTACCAATGTGCAACATGGTCAAGTTCCAATTTTCCGAAATTATGGCTAAATAGGAATACCTTTTCAAAGATCCAAGATCTACAAGCAAGTATTGCCGTTCGCATTTACTATGAATTTATTACCCCCCACTGCCCCGACCTCAAAGCCATATTCACCATTCCATTCAAGAGTACACTTAATCGACTTTGATGTGTTCTTCGCAATACCTTCAAAGCCATGGGCCGATGTTTGTTATCCAAGTCTCATAAAACTCTCTTAGTTGTCCTACCTTCTCATCATTTTTGACTCTAATTTCCTCAAGTATCGTGATAATGGTCTCGTGCCTTGGCCCCAAAATCCAGAATTAAAACTCGTCATGTTGTTGTCAACACTATCACAAATTACCGAGGTATTTAAAGTAGACCTTGACCACCTATCTATGTTGTAATACAACAAATCTCCATTTATTCCATCACCTAACTTCTCCATACGATCCAAATTTTTTGCAACTCCCGCTCATATGTGATTTAGCACATCTTGAAAAGCTTTCTAATCTCTATGCCTTTCCATTTTTTGGAAAAATTAGCAAGCACATGTCTTGCACACACATTCTTTGTTCTCGCATTTGGCAAAGATCCTTAATGGCTATATCCAGACTCCTACAATAACATGTAAAAAAATATTAGGTGACAAGAGAGCAAAGATAAGTTAAAAGAGAATGAAAAAATTTGAAATCAATAACCAAGAATACATTACCTTTTGCATATATCTCGAAAGAGTTGTCAAACCATTCCCATCTCCAAGCTCAAGATCATGCCTTAGAATGTTGACAAACCATCTCCAAGTAAAAGTATTCTCAACTTCAACAACTGCCTTGCATCCGTTGTTCCCATCCTTACAAATGTACCACAAGCAATCGCCCTTTACTAACACCTTTAAAAAACACCTATCCAACCCAATCGCTTTCCCACCAGCCTTGAATGCCTTCTTCATGGCATCAAAACATATATGGACCGAAACCTTGATTCCACCTTCAAAAGTTTCTTCACTCACTTAACCACACACGTGCTACCTAGATTAGTCCTTAAAAGCTCATCCCTATAATCCAAAATTCTTTTGAACTCCTCTACATTGTCACCCATGATTTGTTGCAAAACAATGCTTCGCTTTCCTTGCCACAATTCTACCAATATACACCTCCAATTCCTTTCTTACCAAATTTTCAAGCTCAAAAATTCTAATGCTGTGTTCGTAAATAATTTATCCTTGTACCTCCTCGAAATATACAAAGAATTTACCAACTTGTTCACATTGCCATTGCACTTCGTGGAATGATTATAATTCTTCACAACAAAATCATTTGTTCTAGAATCGTAACTGCAAACAATAACCACGGACAAATTAGCAAGACACTTTACCCTCACCCTAGTGGTTCATTGACATATTTATCCAACTCTACATGTTCTGAACCGCATACCTAGTAAGTGCTTTCCTAAACTCGTTTAGCACTTTCAAATGCAAGACCTCCCAAACTATTTCTTTACACCTCGTGATAAAAAATAACCCTATTTCTAATTCTTTGGTCTCCTTGACTTTTTTGTAGGCTTTTCAACCACACCTTCGTCATCGCTTCATCATCAGCCTCTATTTCAAAGCTAATGTTCATCTCGAGTCATAAAATGGCTCATCCCTACCCAATTTTCCTTCAAAAGTACTCTTACTCCTAGATAAATATTCATCATGTCCCATATCTACACCCTTTGGCCCTAAATCTATCCCTTCGCATCTCTTAGCCTTATCTTTCTTTCTTTTTTTGATTTTAGAGCCACCCTATCTTTCCTTAGATTCCTATCCTCCTACGGACATCATTATCAAATTCTTCTTCTTCACCTTCCTCTACCACTACATTGTTTCTCGCATTCACTCTCACTTTCTAAGTCGAATCATCATCATCATCACCATGGAGAAGATAATGGTAGTTGTACCGAAGGCCCACCTGGTGGTTCATCAAGAAGCAGCCTCTTCAAACCCTAAGCCTTCACTACCCCCCAAATGTTCGACTATCCTCACCGCCCCTACCTTTTCATTTATATCTTCATATGCGTGGTTATCAAAAGGCCGGGCATTTACGGAACCCGTAGACCGAACCGAATTAATTCGGCTTTTTTGTTCGGTTTTTCGGGTTTTCTTGGGGTTCGGTTTTACTTTTCAAAAATTTCGGGATTCGGTTCCTGTTCGGGTTTAGTATTCGGAAGCGGTTTTCGCTTTAAACCGAAATATTATGTATAGCCCAAAATTATTAATAGTCCAAGCCCATGCCCCATTTAATTTAAGCCCAAACGAAAAATAACCCAAGCCCACTTCATTCTTTTCATCTTTTGTATCAATCATCAATTTCATCGACATAACGTATCATCCCTAGACCCTAATTTCACTTCTTTCTCATTGAGAAGTTCTCAAAGCTTCGCAGCTTGGTTCATCGCAAAAAAAAAAAAAAAAAAAAAAAAAAAAAAAGCTTCAGAGCTCAAAGTTTGCTCTTCCAAGATTAGCGGCGACTGCTCTTCGAAGTACCGGCGGCGACAGAGTAAGTATTTCTCTCTCTCTCACACTTCTCTTAATCAACTTCATCGTTCTTTCACTTGTCGATGCGAGCTTCTTGCCATCGTTTTGATTGTTGTAACATGATATGTGGTGGTTGTGAATTTGTTGTAATTAAATGGAAAAAATAAAAAACTAGTTGATGCGAGCTTCTAGTTGTTTGAGATCTCTATGTATATGGAAAAAAGAAAAGACTAATATCATACCTATCGTCGGTGGTTGTGCTGTTATTTTTCGTTGAGCTTTTGGTTTTTAACGTGCTGGCCTACAAATACAATGCCTTATATTTTCTCTTTAATTTTCGTAGCTGGCGGATGAAACTAAATTAAGTATTGTCGATTCAAAGCATGTCTAATACGTATGATACCGAGAGCAATGATAACTCACTTGACACCCGGTAACAAAGAAAAGAAAAGAAATGCAATCTAGATCCGTTGTTTGGGGTCATTTTGAGAAGATTGTCAGACAGGAATCGATAGAGCGAAGTGTAATTATTGTAAAAAGATCTTCACACAAGAATCGTAAATGGGACAACGGGGATTGAAACAACATTTAGCGAGGCGCAATGCATATAAATCCCTTATTAAACCTCCCACTTTAAAAAAGATACATTTTCCATCTAAGGATAAGAATGAGACGAGGACCATTGGGAATTTGATCAACAAGTAATTAGAGGGCTTTAGTCGAGATGATAATTATTGATGAACTACCATTTAGCTTTGTAGAAAAGGAAGGCTTCAAGAAGTTTACGAGTCTAGCCCAACCTCTCGTTTCAAATTTTCCGTAGAACAATAACAAGGGATTGTTATGAACGTTACAATGAACCGAGACAAAATTTGAAGAAGTCTTTTAGAGAAGCACATTCAAAAGTTTGCCTACCACGTACACATGGACATCATTGCAAAAAATTAATTATACGTGTTTGATCAAGCCACTTTATTGATAAAGATTGGAAGTTGCATAAAAAAATACTCGAATTTTTGCCCCGTCACTAGTCATAAGGGTGAGCACATGGCAGTAGACTATTAGCAATTTCCGTTCATCGAACTTGGACAAGGTATTTACTATTATCGTTGATAATGCTTCTTCAAACGATGTTACGTCAGAGAATTGTCAGTATTAAATATGTGGGGAACTAATATAACGGATGGTAAGCATCTTCACGTGAGGTATGGCTCACATACTTAATCTAATCCAAGAAGGTTTGAAGGAAATCGATGTTTCGTTAAACGTGTTAGGCAAACGGTAAGGTATGTTAGAGGATCTTCGCAAGAACAAGAAGCTTTAAGAAATGTTGCGAAGTTCAAAAAGGGATGTGCTAAAACATTAATTCTAGATGTGCCTACTAGGTGGAATTCCACCCCACGCGATGTTGAACACGACACAAAAATTTTGAGAAGGCATTTGATAGGTTTGATTTTTTTGATGAGAATTTTAAAACTTATCTTGCTACTCATGTTTGCGAAGACGGAAGTGTCGCAGTACGCTTGAACGTGATGATTGGGCGAATGTAAGGAATGTGATAAAGTTTCTTGAAAGATTTTACGAGCTCACCGTAAAGGCTCTCGTGTTCACATTATGTTACTTCTAATGTTCATTTCGAGGATATATGTGAGCTTCGATGCATATTTGAAAGCTTCGTAGAAGAAGCGAAGATCTTAGTTCGAGAGAACGGCCGAGCGGACGAGAGAAAAGTTTAGGAAGTATTGGGGTGATCCCGAAAAGATGAACAAAATGATTTTTATTTCTTCCGTATCGGATCCTCGCAATAAGTTTCGTGATGTTAGCTTTGCACTTGGAGAGAGCTATTTGGGAGGAATGAAAGAAACTCGAAGGAGTGTACGATTATATGAAATCTTTGTTCGGGAGAGTATTTAAAAATTATTCAAGAGCATCCGATCATCAATTGTCTCCTTCTCTATCTACTTCATCTCATGATACATCGACGATACTTCTAGTTCCGGTCCTCTTCAAGTGTGAAATCAACGCTTGAGAACTAAGCCTTCACTTAAGAAACAAAAGGAAGATTTCTGCGTTAAATCCGAGTTAGATAAATACATGGAAGTTAACAAGAGCCAATAGATGAAAGTGAAACCGCCTGAGTTTAGTATCTTAGGTTGGTGGAAAGTTAATGCTCCTAGATTTCCCGTTCTTTCGTAGTTGGCTCGTGATTGGCTATTCCGATTTCTAGTGTGGCATCGAATGTGCATTTAGTACCGCGGTCGTGTACTTGATTCGTTTAGAAGTCTCGTTGACTCCTAAATGTGTGCAATCTCTTATTTGTGTTCAAGATGGCTTTGAAAGAGACTAAATCAGTAGTGGAAGAAATGGATCATCTGGAGGAACTTGAACTTGGTAAGATTTGTATTTTTTTATGTGTTTTAGTGAAAAAATAATATACTTTTTTATGTTGTATGACATATTTGATTAAATTATCTTTAGACATGGCAAATAGTGGAAGAGATCCTTGTATGATGTATGATTGCAATTTGCTTCTTTGTTACTAGGTGGTAAGTTCAATACTTTATTTTGTAGTTTTGTTCTTTTATCTTGAAAGTTATTTTCTAACTTTTGGTTTTATCTATTTTTTTGTTATTTTCAAGTTCAACCATGCCTTCTAGAGCTCGCTCACAAGTTTTGGGAATATTTTGTGATGGTTCAAGACAATGAAGTGTGGTGTAAAGCTAGGTGCTTAATACGCGGTGCGATGCTTAATTGTAATAGAGCAAATGGCACATCTAGCTTAACGAAGCACATTAAGAGATGTCTTCAAGATAGGCGATTCACCTTCAACTTTAAGCTTATGTTTTGAATTTGGTAAATTTTGACTTAATTATGGTTGTTATGTGAGACGACGGATTTAACACTTAGTGTTACAACTTATGTTTTGTATTTGGAGTTAAAATTTGTAGCATTTATGTTGTTGCCGTCGTCGTCTGTTTGGTGTCGTCATTTTATCGTTATGTTGTTTGTGTTGCTTGTTTTTGTCTTGTACGTCATTTGTTGTTGGTTATTGGTTTTGAGCATTCAGTATCAATCGCTTTAAAGAACAGAATGAATTGTGGCAAAAAGACCAATAAATGCCGCAATTTCAAAGAATCGCGCCGCCGTCGAAAGCCTCGAAATCGCGAATCGTCGTCGTCGTTAAAATGTTGAACCGCAACTAAACCGCTGGCCGCTCGTTAAAAATGTCAAAACCCACGTCGAAAGCTTAAAACCGTAATCATTGCTCGCCGAAATCGCCGAATCGAAAAATGAAAATTGCCGAACCGAAAATCGAAAATCGCCGCCGAATTGAAATCGAAAACCCGTTGTTAAAAAGCCTTCGAAATCGCCGAAATCGCGCAACTACTACCCCCAAACCAAGCCGCCGTTTCGAAAACACCGAATTGAAAAAACCGAAACCGAACCGAACCAAACTTCAAAAAACCGAAACCGAAAGAATCGAACCGAATTAGTTTATATGGTGTACACTTTCAAAACACCGAACCCGAAATAAACCGAAATACGAGAAAAACCGAACCGAAGAACCGAACGCCACAAAAGATTCCCCACCCACAGTGGTAATAGGAAGAGCAAAGGGGACCACAATAGGTTCCTCAACAAGACGAGTCACAAAAATTACAACAATAGCTCCGTTTTTTAATGAGGCAATACCAATAATGTCCCTATCACTTTTAACTTACTACAAATCGACATTTAAGTGGTCTAATATATACACAACAAGATGAAACATTATAACCGATTTCTTTAACATAGTAAACAAGCTCAAGATAAGAGAATTTATCAAGATCAACATCAAAATAATCCGTCACACTACCTCCAACATACTTAATACGAGGGATTTTTTTCTAAATTACCTCCGTGGTTAAACCTCGTAGTCACAAACACATCTTCCATTTTCTTCACAAAACCTAAAATTGAAAACAAATGAAAAATTACAAGATTCACACATTTACACCAAAAAAATAAAAAAGAAACGAAGTTAAAGATTAATTTTTTGCAAATCGAAATCGAAATCTAGACAAACCCTAACGTGAACAACAAGAATCGTGTACCTCGTGGCTAACTAATCTTCAACATCACTCGTAAACGACAAGATTTACGTATATTTTCGGATTTTAACTTGCAACGACGAAGCCATGAGGTTTCGTCGTGGTGGAGTTAAAAGGGGAAAAAGTTGTCGATCGGAACCGTGGTCAGTGTTTTGTTTGGGACGGGTCGGTTTAATCAAAGGGTCGGGTTAATCGGGGCCGGGTCGGGTTTTTACGCGGGGACGGTAAAAATAAGTCGGGGAATTAATAAACGACGCGGACCAATTAGCTCACGCGTGTCTAACACTACCTGTGCCCCCTCAACCGGTCTAGGCCACTGTAGGGAAGATAATTAAAACTTAAGTTGTTAAGGGGGGTAAATAAATAGAAGTTAAGTTTAGTTTCCAAACTAAGTTTTCGTGCCAAGTTCAGGGGTTAAATGATGTCTTTTCTCTAAGATCTATATGTATTTCCTTCAATATTTAAGGCAAGTGCTGGAGCCACGACACGTATAGAGCAAAGGGTGATCAGTTGAACATTTTTCATTAGAAAATTATGTTGAGTACATATATATTAATCTTGAACATCCTTAATGAACTATTTTTAGTTTCGTCACCGGTTTAAGTTGATCAGAATTAGAACGCAATCTTCCGTATTTCTCAACTTATATTTATGAACCGTGCTTAAATTTTTTGCAATATTAATATATTTTTACCTTTGTAATTAATCATTATCGTGATTTATTACGGAGGTGTCACGCCCCGAACTCCGGGCTCGGACGTAACACGCACCCGGTGCCGATCGTACGTGACCGAGCGAACCTAACCGGCCGGCCGAATCGCATACGTGATATCAAAACATAACCGAACGTGGAAACAACAAAACACATGCCGATCTACTAAAGGTCCGATCGAAATCATAACGCGGAAATACTTAGACAATCCGAAATATCCGAACGTAGCCAACATGGCTTAAACCAAACAACTGAACAACAAGGCTAACATAATAAATATCCGATCGTTCGAACCGTGTCTTATGAAGCCTCTAAGAATACCGAATAATAAAGTTGTCTATAAACCTGAAATAACTAGATAGCCGACGTTACATCCCGTAGTCTCTCGCTGAGTCGCATCATAGGTTAGTCACATAAGCTCAAAGGACAGACTATATTTGAAGTTATGTTGTTTATGTCATGTTCAACAAGTGATAAGTAAGTGCCGCGAAGGTCAGAGGTTAAACGAATCGAAAAAAAAAATAAGTTTTGCTAAGTTTGGGATGTTGAATAAGTTATACAGGATCGTACGGAGTTTTGGACATATCCAAGTATGCAAATAAAGAGATCGCCGTATAAAAGTTTTAGGTCTCGAAATACTCATGGATGAACAAAAAGAATCGCTAGAAGTCGGTGAACAAGATCGCAAAGTTGACTTCGGAGCAACTATATAAAGGGGTTTAACCCCTCATTTTCAGGCCAAGAATCAGCCCAAAAATATTTCCCAAAAATTCTAGAGAATTCTCCAACCTTCCCTCCATTAAATTTCAACGCGAGTTAAGTAAAAATCTCCGGATTCGGTTCCGCCGGGCGTATAGTTACGATTATAATATTGTGTCAGGCGGGGTGAATTTGTGGCTCGGGGAGTAAGGCAAGTATTGGAGATATCATGTATTAGCGGAAGTAAGGTATGAATCTTTCTCTTTTAGTATCATTTAAGGCTTATTTACTGAGATAAATTTATGGAATAATTATGTAGCGTAATTGCTGGAGGAGTCGGAGAAAATATCATATGGTGTATTTGATGGAATATTTTGGTAGAATGAGGTTGTTGTTGTTTCGTTGTTGTTATTGGTTGTTGATTGTTGGTATTGAGAATTCGGCTAGGTATATAAATAGGGGAGCCGCCCGATTTTCTCGCAGTATAAAGTAGTTTGACTTGAAAGTTTAGTATAAGTATA
>NC_081345.1:33321431-33328257 GCF_029784015.1 Lycium ferocissimum | reverse complement strand
AATGAGACGCTTTTAAAGGTGAAACGAAGGCTATAAAATTTCCATAACACGTCATTGCAATGGGGATGAAAGACTCAAGTCTCATACCTTGCAATAAACTATAACAGATATATTAACAAATTAGAATTAGGATCCAACCTCCTTCTCACTTCCACCGGAAGAAATCTATTGTCTTTACATATCATTTGTCATTATATTCCAAATAAAGTAACGTAACTCTACTGAAAACAAACAGACGTGCTACATTTCGACAATATTGTTGAGTTGAACTAATAAGATTTGATCGGAAAGTATTCTTGCTTCTATCATTAGCTCTAATAATTTGCAATTTTGGTTTTCTATTATCACTTTTTCAATCACTCTATCCCAATTACGTGTTTCATTAAATCCATAGTTAGCACCTACCTGTATTTTGTTCGGAAAGAATTTTAATTTGGGTACACAAATAATGCTTATATATCAATTTCGCATCTTTGTCAAACAGAGTCAATCTCAAAGATTTTCTTAAAGTTTGCACACAAGTTACATCTCCAATCAAAGGCAAATCATCTTAAATTTGTTTGTGGCTGTGCTTTTGAGGATTCTTGCGACGGTGCTGATCCTCATTCATTGACACGGATATAGACACATGACTATCTCAGACGCCGCCGTCCCCCATTAATGCACAGTATAATTAAGCCCATTTTCAGTTGTTCTCAAGCATAAATACTACTCTCTCCTGATCAAAAAAAAGAGTCCACTTAATCATTTGCACAACCCTAAGAAATACTAACTCCTGCATAAAAAAAGAATTACTAAACTACCCCAAATTTAACATGCGGGATTTGATTATATAACACTTATGGAATTAAAAACAAGGGTTTTCTCGATTTTTTAATTTGAACCTTTTTTTATTGATCCAGGCCTAACTCTTTATCCAGAGTACAAAATTGAGATCCATCAAAAGCCAATTACACGTAATTATGTAGAGTCAATGTAGATTGATAACTTACAAAAGAAGGTATTTAAACTACTGCAAGTCTGCAGCCGTCAAATAACATCGGTTGTACAATAAATGTTCATCTTGTTTCTGTTTACTTCAGTTGCTCAATTCCTTTTCCATTCGGGGCTAGAGCTCAACTCAAACCATTTATGGATGCCAGCGAACCTTTCATGAAAGACCACTTTAAAGGGGCAGTAAATCAGGCATACTTAAGGTTATTCTTGAAAATGAGTAGAATTATAGCATGCAAACACTTTTAAAATTACTTTCAAGAATGATTAATTAGTAAAGTTTAATTCAAACTTGTATGAACATTCTCCTTCTCAACGCTTCTTTGTATTGAAAAAATGACCTGATAATCTTTGAAATACTTACTAAAAATGGGATAAATAGTCCTCGAAGGACACTTGGCAAGGGTGTGTTGACACCTTGTAGAAAATTACACTGTAGATAGATTAAATATAGGTATTGCAGATATATTTAATTTTGACCTTTCACACATTGGGTCCGCCACCGATATCTGCAGTCCGCAAGAACACGTATCCTATTTTAGGCCTCATTTGTTTTCATTAAGATTAAGACGTACGAGATTTGAATGCACGTACGGAATGATTAAGATGTTGTCTCAGAAGTACGAACAACTGAATGATTAAGGTAATTTGTTTTCAATATACGAATGTGCATAATGTATTTATTTAAATATAATAAATATACAATTCAAATTAAAAAATAAACTAAATAGTAGAAAATAAAAATACAAATTTAATAAAAAAATATTATTTGATTAAAAAAAAATAAAACATTTATGTTTGATAGTCATGGTGGAGATGTTTGTAGTCTTGGTGGGTGGTGAGTAGGGGTGGAGGGGTGGTAGGTGGTAGGGTGGTTGGGGGTGGGGTGGGAGGTAGTGAGGCAGTGTTGGTGGGGAGTGAGGGTGGGGGGTAATGGGGGAGGTGGAGGTGGGGGTAGTGGGGGGGAGTGGGGAGTGGGGAGTGGGGGGAGTGGGGAGTGGTGTGTTATGGGGTAGGGGTTGGTGGTGTGGGGTAGGGATTGGTGGTGGGGAGTGGGGGTGGGTGGTGTGGGGTGGGATTGGGGCGGGTGGTGGGGTGGGGTGGTAGGGGAGTGGGGGTTGGAGTGGAGGGAGGGTGGGTGGTAGGGGAGGGGGGAGGGGGGGAGGTTTATGGGGGGTTGGGGGGGTTTTCCTGATAAAAATTTCTCCCTTTTTCAAGTTAAGATTTTAATCTTAAAAAGATCTATTTTGACCTAAATTGTTAAACACAAAAAAAAGCCAAGGGCTTTAAACTTTGATTCGACTATTAAAAAAGAGGCCCAGGTTGTTTAACAAAACATCCCAAAAACACCCAATCATTAAAACAAACAAGGTACCCCCTTTTCCCAAAAAAAGTTTCGCTTTTGCGAAAAAAAATTTGTTTTCCTTTTTAAATTCAAGACAAAAAAGGAATTGTTTTTTCTTATATTAAAAAAATATTTCTTTTTTGTAAAACCCCGAAAATCCAAAAAATAAGGCTAGTTTAGTAAACTATGCTTTATTTTATTTTTTTCTCTTAACGGACGTGAAAGAGCTAAAACGACTCTTATTTTTTAGTGGAAGGAGAAATTTGATAAAGGGTCATTTGCACATTTTCCGGTGGTCTTTAATTTTTGCCCTCAAATGTGGTCTTTGTTTTTTGCCTTTCCCTAAAACCTCTTGTTCCGTTTGAACCCCGCCGCTAAAAAGTAAAAAAAATTTGCAAGGAAAGTTTGGGATTCGCAAAACGAGTTTCAAACTTACCTTATGCCTCAAACTCTCCCCGATCAAAGGTTTGATGCAAACTTATTTAAGGCGGAGTTTGCTTCGCGATAAGACAATTCTACCTTAAGGAAGTAGTTTTGCCTTTCAGTATAAGAAAAACTTCCTTAAAGGTAGAGTTTTGCATTAAGGCAGAACATTTTTTTTTTTTTTGAATTTTGCAAAACTCCGCCTTGAGGCCTAACTTTTGCCCAAATAAGCCTAATTTTGCTACGAAACTCTGCCTTGCGATTTTTTTTTTCCTAAGCCAAGGTTCGAAACCACAAAACTATGTAATGGAAAGACAAAAATTAAAGACGGTCAAATTTTAAGGGCCATTCCGCACAAGAAAAAGATTTATAAAAGTCATTTTTCGCATTGCCCCGCTTTGGGGTGGTCTTTTAAAATTTTCTTTTAATTTGGGTCTTTAAATTATGCCTCATAGCCGGCTCAATTTTGCGCTCGCGTTGTAACCCGAGCGTTCACGCAAAAATCATGAGGTTCGGTTCGAACTCCCCTCAAAACATAAATAAAAAAAAAAAAATCTGCGGGAAGGTCTTGTGCGGTACGGGACCAAGCACTTTTAAGAAAATTACCAAAGTTAGCGGAACCGCATACCATGCCTTATGAGTAGATTGGGCAAGCGGGTCCGCATAAATTTGAAATTCCTTAACAAATTTACCCGTCCAAGTCTTAATTGGCAATTTTAATTGCTTAACTAAAGTTCTTAAAGTCACGCAAGATACTTAGTTACGTTTAACCAAAGTTCAATCAACGATAATAGGAAAAGACTTCTACGCTTAACTAAGTCACTCAAAAAGTGTTGCGGAAAAAGCATAAAAGTCAATAGCTGACTGAGTTGGATTGGATTGAAGCCGAAAATATTTGTGTTTACGACCCAAAATAACAGCCCAAACAACTAGTTGGGTTGGGTTGAAGCCGAAGAGTAAGGTAGGCCCAAATCATCGTCAATCATAACCGTCCAAAAATATTTATTGGTAGCGTCCGATCTAGGGCAAACTGCGGAGTAGGGTTTTAAACTTAATTACTCAAAACTTTGAGTCCCTCTTCCGTCCGAGAGAGCGAGAGAAAGGTAGGAAAGATGGTGCAGAGAGTGACTTACAGGAAGCGCCATAGCTATGCCACCAAATCCAACCAACACCGTGTCGTCAAAACCCCTGGTACTAATCCTACTTCTTTACTTTTATTATTTGTGATGATTCATCCCATTTTAACTACTACTCCCTCTATCCCAGGTGGGAAGTTGGTGTATCAGACAACCAAGAAGAGGGCTAGTGGTCCTAAGTGCCCCGTCACTGGAAAGAGGATTCAGGGGGTAATGCCTTTCTTTCCTTCGACATATTCTTCGTCATTTAGATCTTAAGTTTTTATATTTTTCTGTTTCCAGAGCTGTGCTTTGCATTTTTGTTTAAGGTGTCCATGCCTTTAGTGATATGATTGCATTGTGTTGCATCTTGTTCACCATATGTTTTCTATAATGTTACATGCTGTTGTACTCCCCACAGGATTAGATCATGTGTTCCTAATTGGAGCTGCATTTTACATTCTTTGTTAGGAATTGGAGCTGTTTCTGATGTAGTCTGTAATTTCTTTGGATGGTTTCTGACTCATACTGTCTCTTCTGTTATAGTGTGAGCATGAATGTTGAATCTAGGTGTGATTTTTTTTTTTCTTTTCATTGTGTCCATTATAACAATAGTGGAGCTATAGTTGTACATGGTGTTGGGCATTTAACACTTGTCAGCCTGCTGATGGATCTGATAATCTTCGTCCTGTGTTTGGCGTTTAAAAATTTATATTACGGAATTCATCAAATCTTAGTAGGTTATTGAATAACCGGTAGTTAATTATTCATGCATTTGGAGAAATTTAATAATCTTGAAGCTTTGCTTTATTACAGATTCCACATTTGAGACCAACAGAGTATAAGAGATCCAGACTGTCTAGGAACAGGAGGACTGTGAACCGTGCCTATGGTGGAGTTTTGTCTGGAGGAGCAGTGAGGGAAAGGTTTGTTCTCTTAAAGTTTGTTGGATTAGCCATGTGTATTATATGGCTCCTTCATTTTCTTGTTGTTAAACTTGACTAATTGGGGGTAATGTTGGATTTGCAGGATTGTCCGAGCTTTCTTGGTGGAAGAGCAAAAAATTGTTAAGAAGGTTTTGAAGATCCAAAAAACCAAAGAAAAATTGGCAGCTAAGAGCTAAGCAGAGAGTTTTTAGGGAATTTTCTTTTAAGTTTTAATGAAATTTTGACATTCAAGTGTTTACTATATGTGTGCTACAAATGACTTGATTGCTACAACAATTTGAGGAGCATTTTGCTTTAGTTGGTTATATTTTGATTCCATTGCTTTTCTATATGAATTTGGTTGTTAGTCTATCTTAAGTTACCTAATATATCAGACTGTTTCTTCTTGCTAGTGAGTCATTACTATGAGCGACTCATTGACTGTGAAAGCAATGTGCTAAAAGCAATTAGACGTGGCAATTGTCTGAAATGTTTGTGGTCGGTCCTCTATTCTTGATTGAAGGACGTCTTTCTCATGTCTGACATTTTGTTACTCATGAAGCTGCAAGTAGTTTCACTTTATACACATTGCTTGTAACAGAGATGTATACAAGTGAATCCAAAGTGTTTTGTTGATTTTTGGAGCATGAAATTTGTGCACACTGGTATATTAATCTGATTAAGGGGGAAAATTTTGGAGCCTTGAATTTAAATTTAAAGGTTGCACTGTATGTGGATTTGTGATGTGCCTTTATACAAATTTATATGACTATCTAGGACCTGAACTTGTCTTTGACAGTAAGCCTCTGGAGCCATGAGTGGAATCATTTTTATTTTAGTTACAAAGTTTGTTGGGATTTGGTATCTGAGAACGGTACTGTGCTTTTAATTGGATGGCACTTTGGGTATGTTTTGCCTAAAGATCTTGATAAACGAAACCAAGTTTTCATGTGGAGGAATAACTTCTTTCACGACAGTCTGCTCTAGTAATGTTGTCACCAGGAAGATATGAGTGGAGAATCTTCACGGCAAGAACCTCTTCCTGAGCCTTGTAAGCATATAGTGTTGCAGCCATCATGATATCCAGAGCATCCCACTGTTCTCTGTGGATTTTGCGACCTTTCATTCCTTCTTCCAGCACTTGTTGTCTCTCCCACAGTTTTTCACACGCTTTTCTGTGCTTCTCCCTGGGAAAACATGATCTTGGATATGCTGTCAAACAACCGAGGATACAGGCAGCACAAATTAACAAAATCTAGATGAGGAAAGATCTTTAAGCTGATGTAAAATCTCACCAGTTGGATGTAACCAGCCCAGAAACGAACTCTGGCTCTGTCGTAAGGCTCTATTGGCAGTAGTTTAGGTTCATGCTTCCAAGTTTCATCGATATATTCAATGATGACAAGTGATTCCACAATAGCTCTACCATTGTGAATCAGCACGGTACCCCTTTGTGAACTGGGTTGTGTTGGAGAAGGACTCTTGTTTCGCACAAACTCTAAAAATATGCCTTTGATCTTGAGAGCAAGTTCAACTCTCTTCGAATGTGTGCTATTGTTTGCTAGAAGCGTTAACTTGTTCTCCTCTTGCATCCTCTCTTGTAACTGATTTCTGCTCCAGATGCTGCTTAGTTTTGGCATAGTTTGGACCAAGTCTGTTGTCACTTCTTTAATCCCCAAAGGGCTAATGAGCCATCATAGGCAAACGTCTTACCTTATTATGTTGGAGGACTGATCATTTACGTGATTGATGAAGTAAACAGTTGAGAGTGTCATATTAGAACTGATTTGACAAAGCAGGATAAAATAATTTCACAAGTCTTGCACAGGTTTCACTAAACCTGTCAACCATCAAACCGGTTCAAACCGTGAACGACCGGTAAACCGACCGGTGGAACGTGATATTAACCGTTCCTGTTTTTATTTTTTGGAACCGGATCCGGATCCATCGGTAAACCGGTCGATTATTTTTTTTTTTTTTAATTAAATAGCGTTGTCGGCATCTCATTTGGGCCCCCCTTTTTT